>NW_023277100.1:0-20142 GCF_003668045.3 Cricetulus griseus
AAAAAATCTGTTGATGAGATCTCATTTTGTCTATATTAAAGGTGTCACTGAGGACTTTCTTTATTGCACAATTATTAATCGTTGCCTTATCCTGATGTATGGATTTCAAGAATGTGCATATTATCAAAATTTTACTCAAAAATGTTATCATTTCTTTATGTGGTTGATTAAAGTGTTTGGGGAAAGGAACTATTTTGAATATATCATTGTTTACACCATCAAACCGGGCATGATAAGAGTGCTTCATAAGGTGGTGGTAGGGAGGTGGTGGGTGAAGGAGTGATCAATGTAAGACCAAATTTAATTTAAAAACTCACCTAAACAATGGTTTAGACAAGCTGAACCAACCAGCAGGTACAGTGGCTTACTCTGGGGGCAATTCTTTCCAATTCCCCACCTCCACTAACTGGTAACAACACCTACTCAAAGACCAAGTTTAACAATTTCATAACCAACCACAGTGTCATCATTCCTCAAGCAACAAATCCATCCATAAAATGGCTTGTGAGCCCTCTATGTGTGCCATGTTCTTCTTCTTCTTTTTTTTTTTTACGTTTATGAATGAGAAAATGCAGTTGTGCACATGCTCGCCATAGCACAGGTGTAGAAGGTAAACGACAATTTGTGAATCAGTTTTCTCCTTCTATCATTAGGATACTGGAGATCACACTGAGGAAACCAGCTTGGTGCCAGCAGCTTTACCTGATGAGTCACCTGCCAGTCCATGAAGGACATTTTCTTAGTGCTTTGAGAGAAAATTTATTAATATGGCCAATTATTCAAGGCCAAGTTCCAGTGTCTAAAGGATACTAGACGTAGGAAAATAACCAGTATAAATGTCCTTCTAGTGTTTGGAAGACTGTCTTCCAGGGTGACCTTTGTTAATACTCTAGCAGCATCATCCTGATCTGAATTTGTGCAGAGAACAGGACGAGTGTGCAGAGGGAGGGACGATTAGGTAGGACCACCACATCCAGAAGACAGTTCACAACTGTACAAATGTATCCATATGTGCATTTATGAGTTAAGACAAAAACCCTTTTTTGTTTTTGTTGAATACAAAGTTCATCTCACAACATCTGAACTTTATAAATGTCCTAAAGGAGAGCATGTGGTCAAAGTATAAAAGTTTCCTCTTGACCATAGAATTTTTAAGCCATGTCAAGACAATGTGAATTAATTAAGGTTGCTAAGCTGCCTTTGGACAGGTAGAGGGAGGCTCACAGGGGGAGATCTGTATTGCTGTGTTGAGATTGACATTCTGAGGACCCCTGCTGCTAGTTTGATTTGCAGATCCTCCATAGGAACACATTTATTGAGCAGGAACAAGACTTCATCTTGATATTTTTTAAGTTGATCTGATGATCCACTTAGGTGTATTGAAGTTAAATGTGAACTTTGTTTTGTGTATCCTTGTTACCTGAGCATTGAGGTAAAGAATGAATTTTAATTGCCACTTCCTCTGTGCTTCTATCTAGTGGCCTGTTGTCCTTTTTGTCTTCTGTGAAATATTGGTTGTCAAGTAAGACAGGATTAAAATTTTGTCTGTCAAATTGAGATGGCATGGTGAATATTTGGTTATCAAAATACTTATGTGGTACTCAGTTTTTTGTTTGGTGTATTTCTTCTTTTATTTACTTCATTTTTTGTGACAGGGTTTCTCCATGGCATTGGAGGCTGTCCTGGAACTAGCTCTTGTAGACCAGGCTGTTCTCGAATTCACAGAGATCAGACTGCTTATGAATCTCAAATGCTGGAAATAAAGGCATGGACCCTGCTGTGGCATGGATTTTTAGTTAGTGAATGTGCACACTGTGGGCGAAACCATGGTACATACTGTATAATCTCAATCATGCACATGTATGTACACTTGTAGCATCTAGAAGAACACGTCATGCTGTGTTCTTTTGACTGGCTAAATTTGTCCTTGGCTTCTTGGGTTTTCCTTCTCCTTGTTTCCAAGCTTCTCTGGCTGTGTGAATTGAAAGCTGATAATTGTTTGATCTACGTCTAAAATTCATATATGAGTCAATATATACCATATTTGTCTTTTTATGACTGGGTTACCTCATTCAAGATAGTTTCTTCTAGTTCCATCCATTTTCCTGCAAATTTCAGGATTCCACTGTTTTTTCACACTGAAAAAAATAGTACTCAATTGTGTAAACGTACCATATTTTCTTTATTGATCTTCTACTTGAGGGCCAGTTAATTTGCTTTATGGGTAAACTGTAGAAAACATATCTCACTCTGGGACATAAAAATATTTTGTAGGCTCCATTACAAAGACACACATAAAGTGTGGTCGTACAATGTCTTGAGACATTTGAAATTCCTCTAAAGGTGTGACATAAATCCACCATTAATACAAGGAACAAAATGAATGTGAGATTTATGGAGCAGAGAAACTCTTATAAACATAAAATATGTGCTGGAAGAAATACAAACAAATTCAAATAACATAAAATATTGCAATATTCGGTGGAAAACACAATGGAATCTTGTGATTCATAGGTGAATGGATGAAACTAGATGGAACCATCCTGAATGAGGTAATCCAGTCTCCAAAAGACAAAAACAGTATGTACTCACTCATATATGGATTTTAAATGTAGAGCAAAGAAGTAGCTGCCATTAATCCACACATCCAGAGAAGGTAAGTAATAAAGTCAAACAAATTGTATGTAACTGGAGGAAAATCAAGGAATTAAAGAATGAAGGAGCCAACAACAAAAACAACAACAACAACAACAACAACAAAAAAAAACAACAAATACAAACTATGGTAGGACTATTTGCATAATCATCTGAATGAGGGAACGCCTAGGGATTACTCGTTTGTTAATGCAGAAGGGAGGATCTGCCCACCAGGTTATATGGCAGGGGTGCTATGACATGCATGTAAATCAAGGAGTAGCTCTTGACTTAATGATGGTCATTTCAGATTCCTTGCTCACCCTACATTAACTGTACCAAAAGTAGAAAGAGAAGGGTTTCCATCCCTTTGTTCTTCACTCTTTGTGTAGAGGTACAATTCATAGCATGCACCCTTAGAATGGACTAGTCCGTTAGTAAGCTCCCACTTCCCAGAGGAGAAAGACAGAATAAGAGGGTTTCACAGGTGTTAGTGGACACCTGTCTAGGAGGCAGTGGTCTGGCAGCATATCCAGGTGTTTTGGAGGCAGTAAGTCCATGACCCGGGGAGGGGTGTTGGAGGAAAATGGGCATGGCTAAAAATCGTGTAGATCCGGAAGGGCGGGCCCAGGAAAAGCAACCCCGGAGATTGATTGGGCAGACAGGAGGAGGCAGGGAACCGCCACCACCTAAAAGGCAAGGTGAACCAGCAGGGCAGCACTGAGGCAGAGAGTGCCAGCTGACAAGCAAGACAGCACAGAAGCTCTGTCCTCTGCACCCCGAGAGCCAGCCCCGTTTCCCAGGCAGTGGTCTAGCCCAGTGAAGCCTGCTGCACTTCGTGTCATCGCCAATGGAGATAGAGCCCACCAGACGCCTAGAAGCCCTGCTCAAGCTGTGCGAGTGCCTGTGCAGGGAGACAGAACACATTGAGCTTTACAAAACACTGAAGAAACTCTGTTCCCAGCCCATGCTGGGCGACATCCTGGAGGAGATTGGCTTAATACAGAAAATCAAGCTCTAGAAGAAGCAGCAGATCCTGGTCCCGTTTAGCAAGGAGTTAGCAGCCCGGTGGTCAGAGCGTTCCCAGTTTGGGTCCCAGCCCGATCCCTGGCTCCACAGGACTTTGCCTTCCATAGGAGCCCAAAGGCAGAGATTCGCAGCAACTCGCCAGAAGACGAACTGCAGAATCCTGCTTTCCTGCGACCCGCGATAATTGGAGCCAGGTGTTGGAAGTCAGTAGTAGCAGCCCACAGCACAGCACAACTGAGAGCATGGACACAAGCTCCAAGCAAATTGCAACTGGCAGCCCAAACATGGAGTCATCAGGAAGAAGGATGCAGACACACCCGAACAATCAGCTAGACACAGAGAGCCAGGTGAGGGTAGGCAAGCCCCAAGGAACTGTTGGGGAGCCCTGGCCTTTTGAAGGGATGAAGACCCTCTCCAGCAAGCCAGAGGATGTACCAGCTAAGCAGCGCCTGGCTTTATTGAGGGCAAAGATTCCAGGACCCTGGATCCAGGAAGACCACCCTCCTGGTTCTTCTGAGGCTTGTCTCATCTATGACTGTTCTCCATCTTCTTCTGCACTGCCACCCCGCAAGAGGAAGAGGAAAAGCAGCCGGAATGCTGAGGCCAAGAGCCCTGGAGCAAAGGTGCTTCGAGACAAGTCTCAAGCTTCAAGGATCAGAATCTCCAACTGACTGCCAGACACTTTCCAGAGACCACCGCCAATCTCCAAACCTGCTTTCTCCAGGATGGACCTGAGCACTCTTCCTTGTACACTGACCAAGAAGCTGCACCCTGGGCATGCAGGAAAAACTTTAAAACGCCAGTGTATTCGGGAGGCAGACCTGCTAGAGCTCTCGCAAAGAATTCGAACCAAGGACGCCTTGCTAAGCAGCACTCTAGGTGGGAACCTCACTCCAACCTGCTCTGGAAGAAGGCGCTCACTTGAGTCAGCCCCAGGAGGACTCCCCCCGGACTCACATCAACACTGCTAAGCGAACTGACAGCCAGACTGAGAGCCAGACACACCTCAAGATGCAAGATTCCCTGGAGCTGAGGCTGCAAGCCCTGTGTGCCCGCATACAGAGCACACAAAACACGGAGCCTCAAGGCCGCCAAACCAAGAAGATCGACTCTGGACCCAGACCTGAGGCTTCCACAGACAATGTGCAGAGCCTCCCAGAAGCCTCTGGCCCCGGCCATCTGCACAGGGCTCCCCGCCCGAGCTCGGGCAGCAGCAGCAAATGCAGCTACAAGACCCTGTCTAAGAAACCCGCCCCGCTCATGGCCAAGGCCCTTAAGGATTACAAGAATTGGACAGCTAGGAAGTGAACACCGAACTACCGAACCACGGACTGAGCAAGGGAGCAACCGTGCTCTCTGCCCATCTCAGTCCTCGGATTGCTGGCAACTTTGAGAATGCCTGACTGAAAGCCTGCAAGCGACAAACAACAGGCAATGCAGGATTTTCTTTGATCACCAAGAGAGCTTTAAAACTTAGACCCTCCATTTTATGTACAAAGGAATTCCTACTCGTCTCTTTGGAGACTTGGAGATATACACATATTTTTAGAAGCATGCAAATATTTAGAAAGTGACTCTAGGGAGGCATAGATGCATTGGTTTAAGGAGATTTGCAAGTGGAGGTTCCTCAGAGATAGTAGACCCATAATTGTACAAATACAACAGCAGATTAAAATACAGACAAATAGGTAAATCAATTTTTAAATACATTAATGCACAGTTGACAGAAAATTATTTGAACATCAAGGACATTAAGTGTAATACATATGCTTCTAAGTGTGTGTGTGTATGTGTTTGTGTGTGTGTGTGTGTGTGTGTGTGTGTGTGTGTGTGTGTTTGTCTTTGTAAATAAAATGAAAATCAAAGGAATGGTGTATAATAGATCCAAGAAATCCCCGACTTTCTACTTCATTGTAGAAACTAAAGAGGAAATTTGGAAAGAACACTTAAATATCACACCTTGAGTAGCAGTGGATTTAAGGGCAGAGTGTGCAAGCAAACAAAAGCTGTAAAGAAAACAAGAGCTGTGGGTACAAGTGGACATATATTAAATTGGATGTACTGGAAGCAATTGAGAGTGGGTAAGATATATGGAAGCACAGGAAGAAAGGGATTATGGGTGTGATTATGTGCGTGTGTATGTGAGGGTGTGTGGTGTGTGTGTGTGTGTGTGTGTGTGTGTGTGTGTGTGTGTGTGTGTACGACTGAGGCAATTAGAAAGAATGATAAGCATGGCTGCATTGGCACACACTTTAATCCCAGCCCTTGTGAGGAAAAGGCAAAAATTCGACTGTGTTCCTGGCCTCCCTGCGCTCCAGGGCCCATTACAGGCCAAGCTCAGAAGCTACCAAGAGATATCCTGTCTCTAACAAACAAATAAATGAATCAGAAGAAATAAAAGTTAGTAAAATGTGCATGGTCTCCAGGACATGCACTTAATTAGGGAAAGATTATACGCATTGTAGAACCCTTTGGTTCCTTTGGTTCAAATGCCCCAGAGTCCTGGCGATTGAGGGTCAAAGGTTTTCTAGAAACAGAAACCAGTAGAGATGAGCAGTGGTGTGCACATAGGCTCATGAAAAAAATTTGAGATGGCACAAATGAAATGTATTTTTGTGCGATACACCAAAACCGGGAATGAAAAGGGCAATCTTATTGTTGTTTGTGTGTGGGTGTGGTTGTGTTTGTGTGAGAGTTTGTATGTTTGTATGTGATTGTGTGTGTACACTTGCTCACATAGAGTGGGAGACAGAGAGAGAGATAGAGAGAGAGAGAGAAAGAGAGAGAGACAGAGAGACAGAGAAAGAGAGAGCGAGAGAGGGAGAGCAGGAGGGCAGGAGTGAGGGAGAGAGAATAAGAAGGAGGGATGAAGGGAGCAAGAGACAGAGGGAATTAAAAACAAATTGGATGTAACTGGAGGAAAATCTAGGAAGTAAAGAATGAAGGAGCCAACAACAACAACAAGAAAAAAAAAACAACAAATACAAACTATGGTTTCTCGGACTATTTGCATAATCATCTGCATGAGAAAACACCTAGGGATTACTGGTTTGTTAATGCAGAAGGGAGGATCTGCCCACAAGTTTATGAGGCAGGGTTGCTATGACATGCATGCAAATCAAGGAGTAGCTCTTGACTTAATGATGGTCATTTCAGAAGCCTTGCTCACCCTATATTAACTGTACCAAAAGTGGAAGGAGAAGGGTTTCCATCCCTTTGTTCTTCACGCTTTGTGTAGAGGTACAATTCATAGAATACACCATTAGAATGGTCTACTACATTGGTAAGCTCCCTCTTCCCAGAGGAGAAAGACCGTATAAGAGGGGCTCACAGGTGTTAGGGGGCACCTGTCTAGGAGGCAGTGGTCTGGCAGCATATCCAGGTGTTTTGGAGGCAGTAAGTCCATGACCCGGGGAGGGGTGTTGGAGGAAAATGGGCATGGCTGAAAATCGTGTAGATCCGGAAGGGCGGGCCCAGGAAAAGCAACCCCGGAGATTGATTGGGCAGACGGGAGGAGGCGGGGCACCGCCACCACCTTAAAGGCAAGATGAACCAGCAGGGCAGCACTGAGGCAGAGAGAGCCAGCTGACAAGCAAGCCAGCACAGAAGCTCTGTCCTCTGCACCCCGAGAGCCAGCCCCGTTTCCCAGGCAGTGGTCTAGCCCAGTGAAGCCTGCTGCACTTCGGGTTGTTGCCAATGGAGATGGAGCCCACCATATGCCTAGAAGCCCTGCTCAAGATGCGCGAGCGCCTGTGCAGGGAGACAGAACCCAGGCAGCTTTACAAAACCCTGAAGAAACTCTGTTCCCAGCCCATGCTGGGCGACATCCTGGAGGAGATAGGCTTCAGGCAGAAAATCAAGCTCTTGAAGAAGCAGCAGATCCTGGTCCCGTTTAGCAAGGAGTTAGCAGCCAGGTGGTCAGAGCAGTCCCAGTTTGGGTCCCAGTCTGATCCCGGGCCCCCACAGGACTTTGCCTTCCATAGGAGCCCAGAGGCAGAGATTCGCAACAACTCTCCAGAAGACGAACTACAGAATCCTGCTTTCCTGCGACCCAGAGAGAATGGGAGCCAGGTGTTGGAAGTCAGTAGTTGCAGCCCACAGCACAGCACAACTGAGAGCATGGACACAAGCTCCAAGCAAATTGCAACTTGCAGCCCAAACGGGGAGTCAGCAGGAAGAAGGACACAGACACACCGGGACAATCAGCTAGACACAAAGAGCCTGGTGAGGGTAGGCAAGCCCCAAGGAACTGTTGGGGAGCCCTGGCCTCTTGAAGGGATGAAGACCCTCTCCAGCAAGCCAGAGGATGGACCAGCTAAGCAGCGCCTGTCTTTACTGAGGGCAAAGAGCCCAGGACCCTGGATCCAGGAAGACCACCCTCCTGGTTCTTCTAAGGCTTGTCTCAACTATGACTGTTCTCCATCTTCTTCTGCACTGCCACCCCGCAAGAGGAAGAGGAAAAGGAGCCAGAATGCTGAGGGCCAGAGTCCTTGAGCAAAGGTGCCTCGAGACAAGTCTCCAAGCTTCAAGGATCAGAATCTCCAACTGACTGCCAGACCCTTTCCAGAGACCACCGCCAATCTCCAAAACTGCTTTC
This sequence comes from Cricetulus griseus, assembly GCF_003668045.3. Classification (NCBI taxonomy): domain Eukaryota; kingdom Metazoa; phylum Chordata; class Mammalia; order Rodentia; family Cricetidae; genus Cricetulus; species Cricetulus griseus. The sequence goes on from NW_023277100.1 coordinate 8,261, forward strand.
TCCTGGATGGACCTGAGCACTCTTCCTTGTACACTGACCAAGAAGCTGCACCCTGGGCGTGCAGGAAAAACTTTAAAACGCCAGTGTATTCGGGTGGCAAACCTGCCAGAGCTCTCGCAAAGAATTCGAACCAAGGACGCCTTGCTAAGCAGCACTCTAGGTGGGAAACTCACTGCCAACTGCTCTGGAGGAAGGCGCTCACTTGAGTCAGCCCCAGGACGACTCCCCCAGGACTCACATCAACACTGCTAAGCGAACTGACAGCCAGACTGAGAGCCAGACACACCTCAAGATGCAGGATTCCCTGGAGCTGAGGCTGCAAGCCCTGTGTGCCCGCATCCAGAGCACACTAAACAAGGAGCCTCAAGGCCGCCAAACCAAGAAGATCGACTCTGGACCCAGACCGGAGGCTTCCCCAGACAATGTGCAGAGCCTCCCAGAAGCCTCTGGCCCGGCCTTCTGCACAGGGCTCCCCGCCCGAGCTCGGGCTGCAGCAGCAAATGCAGCAACAAGACCCGGTCTAAGAAACCCGCCCCGCTCATGGCCAAGGCCCTTAAGGATTACAAGAATTGGTAGGCTAGGAAGTGAACCCAGAACAACTGAACCACGAACTGAGCAAGGGCGCAACCGTGCTCTCTGCCCATCTCAGGCCTCGAATTGCTGGCAACATTGAGAAGGCCTGACTGAAAGCCTGCAAGCGACAAACAACAGGCAATGCAGGCCTTTCTTTGATCACCAAGAGAGCTTTAACACTTAGACCCTCCATTTTATGTACAAAGGAATTCCTACTCGTCTCTGTGGAGACTTGGACATATACACATACATTTAGGAGCCTGCAAATATTTAGAAAGTGACTCTAGGGAGGCATAGATGCATTGGTTTAAGGAGATTTGCTAGTGGAGGTTCCTTAGAGATAGTAGATCCATAATTGTACAAATACAACAGCAGATTAAAATACAGATAAATAGGTAAATCAATTTTTAAATACATTAATGCACAGTTGACACAAAACTCTTTGAACATCAAGGACATTAAGTGTAATACATATGCTTCTAAGTGTGTGTGTGTGTGTGTGTGTTTGTCTTTGTAAATAAAATGAAAATCAAAGGAATGGTGTATAATAGATCCTAGAAATCCCCGACTTTCTACTTCATTGTAGAAACTAAAGAGGAAATTTGGAAAGAACACTTAAATATCACACCTTGAGTAGCAGTGGATTTAAGGGCAGAGTGTGCAAGCAAACAAAAGCTGTAAAGAAAACAGGAGCTGTGGGTACAGGTGGACATATATTAAATTGGATGTACTGGAAGCAATTGAGAGTGGGTAAGATGTATGGAAGCACTGGAAGAAAGGGATTATGGGTGTGATTATGTGCGTGTGTATGTGAGGGTGTGTGTGTGTGTGAGTGTGTGCGTGTGTGTGTGTGTGTGTGTGTGTGTGTGTGTGTGTGTGTAAGACTGAGGCAATTAGAAAGAATGATAAGCATGGCTGCATTGGCACACACTTTAATCCCAGCCCTTGTGAGGAAAAGGCAAAAATTCGACTGTGTTCCTGGACTCCCTGTGCTCCAGAGCCTGTTACAGGCCAAGCTCAGAAGCTACCAACAGATATCCTGTCTCTAACAAGCAAATAAATGAATCAGAAGAAATAAAAGTTAGTAAAATGTGCATGGTCTCCAGGACATCCACTTAATTAGGGAAAGATTATATGCATTGTAGAACCCTTTGGTTCCTTTGGTTCAAATGCCCCGAGTCCTGGAGATTGAGGGTCAAAGGTTTTCTAGAAACAGAAACCAGCAGAGAAGAGCAGAGGTGTGCACATAGGCTCATGAAAAAAAATTTGAGATGGCACCAATGAAATGTATTTTTGTGCGATACACCAAAACCGGGAATGAAAAGGGCAATCTTGTTGGTGTTTGTGTGTGGGTGTGGGTGTGTTTGTGTGAGTGTGTGTGTGTTTGTGAATGTGTGTATACACTTGCTCACAGAGAGAGGGAGACAGAGAGAGACAGAGAGAGAGAGAGACAGAGAAAGAGAGAGAGAGAGAGGGAGAGCAGGAGGGCGGGAGGTAGGGAGAGAGAATAAGAAGGAGGGATGAAGGGAGCAAGAGACAGGGGGAATTAAAAACAAATTGGATATAACTGGAGGAAAATCTAGGAAGTAAAGAATGAAGGAGTCAATAACAATAACAACAACAACAAGCCAAAAAAACAACAAATACAAGCTATTGTCGGCCTATTTGCATAATCTTCTGCGTGAGAAAACACCTAGGGATTATTGGTTTGTTAATGCAGAAGGGAGGATCTGCCCACCAGGTTATGAGGCAGGGTTGCTATGACCTGCATGAAAATCAAGGAGTAGCTCTTGACTTAATGATGGTCATTTCAGAAGCCTTGCTCACCCTATATTAACTGTACCAAAAGTTGAAGGAGAAGGGTTTCCATCCCTTTGTTCTTCACGCTTTGTGTAGAGGTACAATTCGTAACATGCACCCTTAGAATGGACTAGTCCATTGGTAAGCTCCCTCTTCCCAGAGGAGAAAGACGGAATAAGAGTGGCTCACAGGTGTTAGGGGGCACCTGTATAGGAGGCAGTGGTCTGGCAGCCAATCCGGGTCTTTGGGAGGCAGTAAGTCCATGACCCGGGGAGGGGTGTTGGAGGAAAATGGGCATGGCTGAAAATCATGTAGATCCGGAAGGGCGGGCCCAGGAAAAGCAACCCCGGAGATTGATTGGGCAGACGGGAGGAGGTGGGGCCCCGTCACCACCTTAAAGGCAAGATGAACCAGCAGGGCAGCACTGAGGCAGAGAGAGCCAGCTGACAAGCAAGCCAGCACAGAAGCTCTGTCCTCTGCACCCCGAGAGCCAGCCCTGTTTCCCAGGCATTGGTCTAGCCCAGTGAAGCCTGCTGCACTTCGGGTCATCGACAATGGAGATGCAGCCCACCAGACGCCTAGAAGCCCTGCTCAAGCTGCTCTAGCGTCTGTGCAGGGAGACAGAACCCTGAAGAAACTCTGCTCCCAGCCCATGCTGGGGGACATCCTGGAGGAGATTGGCTTCAGGCCGAAAATCAAGCTCTTGAAGAAGCAGGAGACCTTGGACCCATTTGCCAAGGAGTTAGCAGCCAGGTTGTCAGAGCGGTCCCAGTTTGGGTCCCAGCCCGATCCCGGGTCCCAGCAGGACTTTGACTTCCCTAGGAGCCCAAAGGCAGAGATTCGCAGCAACTCTCCAGAAGACGAGCTGCAGAATCCTGCTTTCCTGCGACCCAGAGAGAATGGGAGCCAGGTGTTGGAAGTCAGTAGTAGCAGCCCAGAGCACAGCACAACGGAGAGCATGGACACAAGCTCCAAGGAAATTGCAACTGGCAGCCCAAACGTGGAGTCAGCAGGAAGAAGGACACAGACACACCGGGACAATCAGCTAGACACAGAGAGCCAGGTGAGGGTAGGCAAGCCCCAAGGAACTTTTCGGGAGCCCTGGCCTCTTGAAGGGATGAAGACCCTCTCCAGCAAGCCAGAGGATGGACCAGCTAAGCAGCGCCTGGCTTTGCTGAGGGCAAAGATCCCAGGACCCTGGATCCAGGAAGACCACCCTCCTGGTTCTTCTGAGGCTTGTCTCAACTATGACTGCTCTCCATCTTCTTCTGCACTGCCACCCCGCAAGAGGAAGAGGAAAAGTAGCGGGAATGCTGAGGCCCAGAGCCCTGGAGCAAAGGTGCCTCGAGACAAGTCTCCAAGCTTCAAGGATCAGAATCTCCAACTGACTGCCAGACACTTTCCAGAGACCACCGCCAATCTCCAAAACTGCTTTCTCCAGGCGCTCACTTGAGTCAGCCCCAGGAGGACTCCCCCGGGACTCACATCAATCCAAGGAGCCTCAAGGCCGCCAAATCAAGAAGATCGACTTCCAAGGCCAGGCTACAAGGCCGGGGGAGCATGCAGACTCTGGACACGGATCGGAAGCCTCTACAGAAAATGTGCAGAGCCTCCCAGAAGACTCTGGTCCTGGCCTTCTTCAGAGGGCTCTCCGCGTGCTCTTGAGCGGCAGCAGCATTTGGAGCAACATGACCAGGGCTAAGAATCCTGCCCCGCTCTTGACCAAGGGCCTTAAGGATTACAAGAAATGGCGGGCTAGGAAGTGAACCCTCCCCGACCCACCGACCCAGCAACTGAGGAACCGCGCTTTGTGCTCCTCTCAGTCCTGGGATTACTGGCAACTTTGACAATGACACACTGAATGCCTGCAAAGCAACAAACAACATATACGCATACATTTGGGTGTAGGCAGAAACTTAGAAAGAGATCTTAGGGATGCATAGATACATTGGTTTACGGAGAGTTGCAATCGGAGGTTACTTAGAGATGGTAGATCCGTAATTGGACAAATACCACAGCAGATTAAAATACAGACAAATAAGTAAATCGATTTTTAAATACATTAAAGTACCGTTGACACAAAACTATTTGAACATCAAGGATATTAACAGTAATATGTATGCCTGTAAGTGTGTGTGTGTGTTTGTGTGTGTGTATGTGTGTGTGTGTGTGTGTGTGTGTGTCTGTGAGAGAGAGACTAAATAAAATGGAAATCATAGGAGGGGAGTATAAACGATCCAAGATATTTCCGACTTTCTACTTCATTTTAGAAACTAAAGAGGAACTTTGGAAACCACAATTAAATCTCCAACCTTGAGAAGCAGTGGATTTAAGGGCAGAGTGTGCAAGCAAGCAAAAGCTGGAAAGAAAATAAGACGTGTGGGTACTGGTAGACATATATTAATATGGATTTACACGAAGCAAGTGAGAGTGAGTGAGATCTATGGAATCACAGGAAGAAATGGTTTGTGTGTGTGTGTGTGTGTGTGTGTGTGTGTGTGTGTGTGTGTTTGAACCTATACGAAAGAATGATAAGCAGTGCTGCATTGGCACACACTTTAATCTCAGCCTTTGAGAGGAAAAGGCAAGGAGAGAACTGTGAGCTCCAGGCCACCCTTGTCTCCAGATCCATTTACAGGACTGGCTCTGTATCTTCATGGATATACCCTCTCTCTAACAAACAAATAAATTAATAAGATGAAATACAAGTAAGAAAAAAGGTGCAAGTCTTCCGGAACATCCACCTAATTAGGGAAAGATTTCAGGCATTGTGGCACCCATCCTTGGATCCAAATGCATGAGAGACCTGGCGATTCAAGGTGTCGATTTTCCACAAACGGAAACCAGAAGACAAGAGCAGAGGTGTGCATATAGTGTTATGAAGACAGAATTTAGATCGTACAAATGAAATGAATATGTGGGAGATGCACCAAAAGCGGGGACGAAAAGGTCATGTGTGGTTGTGGTTTTGTTTGCCTGAGTGTGTGTTTGTTTGTCAGTGTGTGCATACACTCACTCACTGAGAGGGGGAGACACACACAGAGAGAGCGCGAGAGACAGAGACAGAGACAGAGACAGAGACTAAGAAGGAGAGATGAAGGAAGCAAGAGACAGGAGTGATCAAAAACAAATTTGATGTAACTGGAGGAAATACTAGTAATTAAATTCTGAAGGTTCTAACAACAACAACAACAACAAAACCGAAATGCAAATTTTGGCCAGATTATTTGCATATTCATGTGCACCAGGGAACACCTAGGTATTACTGGATTGTGGAACACTCAGGGACGATCTGCAGACCAGGTGATGGAGCAGGGTTTCTATCACCTGCATGCCCACCCAAGACTAGCTCTCGACTTAGGGATGCTCATTTCAGAAGCCTTGTTTCCCCTGGATTAACTGCACAAAAAGTGATAGGTGAAGGGTTCCTATCCCTTTGTTCTTTTCGCTTTGTGAACAGGTACAATTTATGGCATGCACCCCTAGAATGGACTAGTCCATTTTTCAGCTTCCACTTCCCAGAGGAGAAAGACCGATTAAGAGGGGTCACAGGATTCAGGGCACACCTTTAAGGGAGGCAGTGGTCTGGCAGCCAATCCCGGTATTTGGCCGCAAGAAATCCATGAGGGGGGGAGAAAGGAGGGGGATGGGCGTGGCCTAGAATACTGTAGGTCCGGAAGGGCAGGCCCAGGAAAAGCAAGCCAGGAGATTGATTGGGCATGCAGAGGAGGCAGGGCACCACCACCACCTTTAAGGCAAGGTGAGCCTGCAGAGCAGTGCTGAGGCACAGAGAGCCAACTGACATGCAGGCCAGCTCAGAAGCTCTGTCCTCTGCTCCCAGAGGACCAGCCACATTGCCCAGGCAGTGGTATAGCCCAGTCAATCCTACTGCCTTTCAGGTGCCCCTCTTCGGGTCCTCGACTATGGAGATGGAGGCCGAATGCCACCTAGAAGCCCTGCACAGGCTGCGTGAGTGCCTGTGTACAGAGACAGAGCCCAGGCAGCTTTACAACACCCTAAAGAAACTCTCTTCCCAGCCAATGCTGGGCGACATCCTTGAAGAGATTGGCTTCAAGCAGACCATCAAGCTCTTGAAGAAACAGCAGCTCCTGGTGCCCTTTGCCAAGGATTTAGCCGCCCGGTGGTCAGAGCAGTCCCAGTTTAGGTCCCAGCCCGATCCGGGTCCCAGCAGGACTTTGACTTCCCTAGGAGCCCAAAGGCAGAGATTTGCAGCAACTCTCCTGAAGATAAGCCTCAGAAGCCTGCTTTCCAGGGACACAGAGAGAATGGGAGCCAGGTGTTGGAAGTCAGTAGTAGCAGCCCACAGCACAGCACTACTGAGGGCGTGGGAACAAGCTCCAAGCAAATCATAAATGGCAGCCCAAACGCAGAGCCAGCAAGGAAAAGGAAACAAAGAGGGACCTTCCGGGACAATCAGCTAGACACAGAGAGCCAGGTGAGGGTAGGCAAGCCCCAAGGAACTGTGGGGGAGCCCTGGCCTCTTGAAGGGACGAAGACCCTCTCCAGCAAGCCAGAGGCTGGGCCAGCTAAGCAGTGCCTGTCTTTAGTGAGGGCAAAGAGCCCAGGACCCTGCATCCAGGGAGACCACCATCCGGGATCTTTTGAGGCCTGTCTCGACTATGATTGCTCTCCATCTTCTTCTGTGCTGCATCCCCGCAAGAGGAAGAGGAAGAGCATCTGGAAGGCTGAGGCGCAGAGCCCTGGAGCAAAGGTGCCCCGAGACAAGTCTCCAAGCTGCGACGAGCTGAATCTCCTCCTGGCTGCCATTTGCTTCCCAGAGACCACCTCGAATCTCCAATTCTGCTTTCCCCCGGATGGCCCTGAGGACTCTTCCTTGCAGGATGACCTAGAAGCAGCTCCCTGGGCATCCAGGAAATACTTCAAAATGCCGGTGTTTTTGGGTGGCAGACGTGCCATACCTCTCACACAGAATTTGAAACAAGGACGCCTTGCTAAGCAGCACTCTAGGTGGGAAACTCACTGCCAACCTGCTCTGGAGGAAGGCCCACTCTGGAGTCTGCTCCAGGAGGACTCCCCAGGGACGCACATGAACACTGCTTAGCGAACTGGCAGCCAGATTGATAGCCAGACACACCTCAAGATGCAGGAGTCCCTCCAGCTGAAGCTACAATCCCTGTGTGCCCGCATCCAGAACACACAAAGCAAGAAGCCTCAAGGCCACCAAACCAAGACGGTCGCCCTCCAAGCCCAGGTCACAAGGCCAGGAGAGCATGCAGACTCTGGACCCGGACCGGAAGCCTCCATAGAAAATGTGCAGAGCCTCCCAGAAGCCTCTGGTCCTGGCCTTCTGCAGAGGGCTCCCAGCCCACGCTTGGGCGGCAGCAGCATTGGGAGCAACACGACCAGGGCTAAGAAACCTGCCCCGCTCATGGCCAAGGCCCTTAAGGATTACAAGAAATGGTGGGCTAGGAAGTGAACCACCCCGACCCACCGACACAGCAACTGAGTAACCGTGCTTTCTGCCCCTCTCAGTCATGGGATTACTGGCAACTTTGACAATAACACACTGAATGCCTGCAAAGCAACAAACAACAAGCAAAGCAGGCCTTTCTTTGATCACCAAGAGAGCTTTAACACTTAGACCCTCCATTTTATGTACAAAGGAATTCCTACTCGTCTCTTTGGAAATTTTGACATATACACATATATTTGGGTGTAGGCAGATACTTAGAAAGAGGTCTTAGGGATGCATAGATGCATTGGTTTACGGAGAGTTGCTACCGGTGGTTACTTAGAGATCGTAGATCCGTAATTGGACAAATACCACAGCAGATTATAATACAGACAAATAGATAACTCGATTTTTACATACATTAAAGCACAGTTTCATTTCCCTGATCACTAAGGATGTTGTACACTTTCTCATGTGTCTTTCAGCAATTTTGATTCCACTGTTGAGTCCTCTATATTCAGTTCTGCACTCCATCTTTTATTTCATTCTTCGTGTTTTTGTAGGTAGGTTCTTGATTGAATGGTATATTTTGGTGGTCAGCCTTATTTTTTTTAATTTATTTAGGTTTTTCGAGACAGGGTTTTCTGTGGCTTTGGAGGCTGTCCTGGAACTAGCTCTTGTAGACCAAGGTGATGTCGAACTCACAGAGGTCCACCTACCTCTGCCTCCTTAGTGTTGGGATTAAGTTGTGTGCCACCAATTCCCTGCTTTGGTCATGAGTCTTCTGTCAGATATTGGGTTGGTTAATATCTTTTGCGGTTATGTTGACTAGCATTTTGACCTGCTGACTGTGTCGTTTGTTTCCCAGAAGCTTCTCATTCTCAGGAGGAACCATTTTTTAATTGTTGATTTCAATGTTTGAGCTACTGGTGTCATGTTTAGAAATAGGTCTCCTGTACCATTCAAAGGTGCTACCTACCCTCTCTTCTGCGAGGTTCCTTGTGGATGCATTTATGTTGAGGTCTTTTATCCATTTGGAGTTACGATTAGTGCATGGTGATAGATATACATCAATAAGCAATCTTCTACATGTCCAAATCCAGTTAGACCAGCACCATTTATTGAAGATACTTCCTTTTCTCCATTAAATAAATTTAGCTTCTTAGTCAAAAATCAGGTGTTCATAGTTGTGTGGGTTAATATTGGGGTTTTCAATTCAATTCCATTGGTCAACTTGTCTATTTTTGTGCCAATACCAAGATGTTTTCAGGACTATGGCTCTATAATACAGCTTGAAGTCAGGGATGTTGGTGACTCTGGAAATTTCTTTATTTTACTTGGTTGTTTGGGGTATTATATTTTTGTTTTTTCCATATGAAGTTGAATACTGGTTTTCATTCAACTTCTGTGAAGAAGTATGTTGGGATTATGATAGAAATTGCATTAAATCTGTAGATTGCTTTTGGCAAGATTGCAATTTTTACTATGTTGATTCTACCTATCTACGAGCATGGGAGAACTTTCCATTTTCTGGAATCTGTAATCTTTATTTTCTTACTTAAAAGACTCAAAGTTATTGCTATACAGGTCTTTCTCATTTTTGCTTAGTGTTACCCAAAGATCCTTTATGTTGTTCCTTGCTCTTGTGAAGGGTGATGTTTTTCTGATTTCTTTTTCCGTGCATTTATCTTCTCTATAATATAGGGCTATTGATTATTTTTTAGTTAATCTTGTATCCTGCTACTTTGCTGAACGTGTTCATCAGATGTAATAGTTCCCTGGTAGAGTTTTTTACAGGTCACTTATGTAAACTATCTTATCATCTGCAAATAGTGAAAGTTTGACCTTTTCCTTTCCAATTTGTATCCCCTTTATCTCCATTTGTTGTCTTTTTGAACTAGCAAGAACTTCATGTACAATATTGAACAGATATGGGGAGAGTGGACAGCCTTGTCTTGTTCCTGATTTTAAAGGAGTCACCTTGGGTTTCTCTATTTAGTTTGATGTTGGTTGTTGGTTTGCTGTATATTGCTTTTATAATGATTAGTATGTTCCTGTTATTTAGAGCTCTCCAAGACCTTTATCATGAACGGATGTAGGATTTTGTCAATGGCATTTTCAGCATCTAGTGAGATGATCATGTAGCTTTTTCTCTTTCAGTTTGTTTATGTGGTGGATTCCATTGAAGAATTTTCCTATGTTGAACCATCCCATCCCTGGATTCGTGGAATGAAGCCAACTTGATCATGGTGGATGATTTCTCTGATGTGCTTTTGTATTCGATTTGGCAATATTTGTTTAGTATTTTCGTGTCGAAGTTCATGAAGGATATTGGTTTGTAATTCTCTTTTTTCATTGTGTCTTTATGTGGCTTGGGTCCCAAGTTACCAAAGGTAGCCTCATAAAAAAGAGCTAGGAAATGTACCTTCTGCGGTTATGATATGGAAGAATCTGAAGAGTACTGGTATTAGCTCTCCTTTGATTTTCTGGTCGAATTCTGAACTGAAACCACCTGGCCCTGAGGTTTTTTTGGTTGGTAAGACTTTTGATGACTGCTTCTAATCCATTAGGGACTATAGGTCGACTTATTGTGCTAATCTTTTCTTGATTTAATTTTTGTAAGTGATATTTACCCAGAAAAATGACCATTTCCTTTAGATTTTCGAATTTTGTGAGTACAGGTTTTCAAACTATGATTTGATGATTCTCTGGATTTTCTCAGTGTTCATTGTTATGTCCCCCTTTTCATTTCTGACTTTGTAATTAGCCTTATCTCTCTCTCTCTCTCTCTCTCTCTCTGACTTTTGGTTAGTTTGGATAAAGGTTTGTCTATCTTTTTTACTTTCTCGAAGAACCAACTGTTTGTTTCATGGAGTCTTGTAGTGTTTTCCTGGTTTCTACTTTATTGATTTCAGTCGTCAGTTTGATTATTTTCTGGCATCTAATCCTCCAATGAGAGTTTGCTTCCTTTAGTTCCAGAGATTTCAAGAGTGTTCTTAATTCTCTAGTGTGACTATTCTCCATATTCTTCTTGTGGGCACTTAGTGCTATGAATTTCCTTTTAGCACCGCTTACAGCCTGTCCCATAAGTGTGGGTATATTGTGTCTTCATTCTCATTAAATTCTAGGAAGTCTTTATTTTCATTTTCTATTTTTTCCCTTGACCGAGGAATGGATCAATTGTGCATTATTCAATTTCTGTGTGTTTGTAGGGTTTCTACAATTTATGTTGTTGATTTCAAGCTTTAAATCATGGTGGTCTGATAAGATACAGAGGGTTATTCCCTTTTTTGTATCTGTGTAGGATTCTGTGTTGCATAGCATGCGGTCAATTTTACAGAAGATTGCATGTGTCTCTTAGAAGAAGGTATATTCATTTTTGTACAGATGGAATTTTCTATGGATATCTGTTAATCCCAATTGTGTCATGACATCTGTTAGGGATTTTTGTTTCTTTTTTTAGTTTCTGTCTGGTGGTCCTATCTAGTGGTGAGAGCAGGTTGAAGTCTCCTACTATAAGTGTGTGAGGATTTATGTGTTAGTTGAGCTTTAGTAATTTTCTTTTTTAATGGGGGTATCTTTGTGTTGGGGGAATATATAGTCAGATTTAAGACCTCCTCTTGATGGACTTTTTCTGTGATAAGTATGAAATGCAATTCTTCATCTGTTTTGATTGATTTTAGTTTGAAGTCTAAATTGTTAGATATTAGAATTGCTACACCAGCTTATTTCTTGGGTACATTTGATGGGAAAATCTTTTCACAACACTTTATTCTGAGGTACAGTCTGTCTTTGAATTTGAGATGTGTTTCTTGTATGTAGTAGAAGGATGGATTATATTTTCAAATCCATTCTGTTAGGCTGTATCTTTGATTAGGCATGTTAAGACCATTGAGATTGAGAGATATTTATGACCATTGATTGTTGATTCCTGTTTGTTTTGGATTTGTCTTTGGTGGTGTTATTTTGTGTGTAATTTTTTTTGTTTGGTAAAGTAGGATTATCTAGTGCCTATTTTTTTCTGAGCTTAAGTTTCTTCATTACATTGGAGTTTTCGTGCAGTAATTTCTGTAGG
>NW_023277100.1:20642-30928 GCF_003668045.3 Cricetulus griseus
CTTTTCCCTATTAAATACCCTTATATTTCTACCTGACTCTGTATTGGTAATTTCATACTATAGCGGAGAGCTAAAGAAACAGCTGACCTGACCTGAGCTAGGGGGAGCTCACAGACTACAGACTGACAGCTGGGGAACCTGCCTAAGACATAACCTGGGTGTCAGTTGGGAGGCATGCGTTGGGTATGAGGCACTTGCAGTAGAACTAGTATTTATCCCTAGTGCACAAACAGGGGTTTTGGAACCCATTCCTTATGAATGCATACTCTCTCAGCCTAGATAACAAGGTGAGGGCTTAGGTCCTTTCACAAAATCTGTGATAGTCTGTGATAATCCCCCATGGGAGCACTCACCCTCCCCTGTGGAATAAATGCGGGGTGGGATGGGGAAACGTTGAGGGGAATGTAAGGACAGGAGGGAGAATTAAGTGAGATTGATACATAAAATGAGAATGTTTTATTTAAACAGAAAATAAATTTAAAAAATCTGTTGATGAGATCTCATTTTGTCTATATTAAAGGTGTCACTGAGGACTTTCTTTATTGCACAATTATTAATCGTTGCCTTATCCTGATGTATGGATTTCAAGAATGTGCATATTATCAAAATTTTACTCAAAAATGTTATCATTTCTTTATGTGGTTGATTAAAGTGTTTGGGGAAAGGAACTATTTTGAATATATCATTGTTTACACCATCAAACCGGGCATGATAAGAGTGCTTCATAAGGTGGTGGTAGGGAGGTGGTGGGTGAAGGAGTGATCAATGTAAGACCAAATTTAATTTAAAAACTCACCTAAACAATGGTTTAGACAAGCTGAACCAACCAGCAGGTACAGTGGCTTACTCTGGGGGCAATTCTTTCCAATTCCCCACCTCCACTAACTGGTAACAACACCTACTCAAAGACCGAGTTTAACAATTTCATAACCAACCACAGTGTCATCATTCCTCAAGCAACAAATCCATCCATAAAATGGCTTGTGAGCCCTCTATGTGTGTCATGTTCTTCTTCTTCTTTTTTTTTTACGTTTATGAATGAGAAAATGCAGTTGTGCACATGCTCGCCATAGCACAGGTGTAGAAGGTAAACGACAATTTGTGAATCAGTTTTCTCCTTCTATCATTAGGATACTGGAGATCACACTGAGGAAACCAGCTTGGTGCCAGCAGCTTTACCTGATGAGTCACCTGCCAGTCCATGAAGGACATTTTCTTAGTGCTTTGAGAGAAAATTTATTAATATGGCCAATTATTCAAGGCCAAGTTCCAGTGTCTAAAGGATACTAGACGTAGGAAAATAACCAGTATAAATGTCCTTCTAGTGTTTGGAAGACTGTCTTCCAGGGTGACCTTTGTTAATACTCTAGCAGCATCATCCTGATCTGAATTTGTGCAGAGAACAGGACGAGTGTGCAGAGGGAGGGACGATTAGGTAGGACCACCACATCCAGAAGACAGTTCACAACTGTACAAATGTATCCATATGTGCATTTATGAGTTAAGACAAAAACCCTTTTTTGTTTTTGTTGAATACAAAGTTCATCTCACAACATCTGAACTTTATAAATGTCCTAAAGGAGAGCATGTGGTCAAAGTATAAAAGTTTCCTCTTGACCATAGAATTTTTAAGCCATGTCAAGACAATGTGAATTAATTAAGGTTGCTAAGCTGCCTTTGGACAGGTAGAGGGAGGCTCACAGGGGGAGATCTGTATTGCTGTGTTGAGATTGACATTCTGAGGACCCCTGCTGCTAGTTTGATTTGCAGATCCTCCATAGGAACACATTTATTGAGCAGGAACAAGACTTCATCTTGATATTTTTTAAGTTGATCTGATGATCCACTTAGGTGTATTGAAGTTAAATGTGAACTTTGTTTTGTGTATCCTTGTTACCTGAGCATTGAGGTAAAGAATGAATTTTAATTGCCACTTCCTCTGTGCTTCTGTCTAGTGGCCTGTTGTCCTTTTTGTCTTCTGTGAAATATTGGTTGTCAAGTAAGACAGGATTAAAATTTTGTCTGTCAAATTGAGATGGCATGGTGAATATTTGGTTATCAAAATACTTATGTGGTACTCAGTTTTTTGTTTGGTGTATTTCTTCTTTTATTTACTTCATTTTTTGTGACAGGGTTTCCCCATGAAATTGGAGGCTGTCCTGGAACTAGCTCTTGTAGACCAGGCTGTTCTCGAATTCACAGAGATCAGACTGCTTATGAATCTCAAATGCTGGAAATAAAGGCATGGACCCTGCTGTGGCATGGATTTTTAGTTAGTGAATGTGCACACTGTGGGTGAAACCATGGTACATACTGTATAATCTCAATCATGCACATGTATGTACACTTGTAGCATCTAGAAGAACACGTCATGCTGTGTTCTTTTGACTGGCTAACTTTGTCCTTGGCTTCTTGGGTTTTCCTTCTCCTTGTTTCCAAGCTTCTCTGGCTGTGTGAATTGAAAGCTGATAATTGTTTGATCTACGTCTAAAATTCATATATGAGTCAATATATACCATATTTGTCTTTTTATGACTGGGTTACCTCATTCAAGATAGTTTCTTCTAGTTCCATCCATTTTCCTGCAAATTTCAGGATTCCACTGTTTTTTCACACTGAAAAAAATAGTACTCAATTGTGTAAACGTACCATATTTTCTTTATTGATCTTCTACTTGAGGGCCAGTTAATTTGCTTTATGGGTAAACTGTAGAAAACATATCTCACTCTGGGACATAAAAATATTTTGTAGGCTCCATTACAAAGACACACATAAAGTGTGGTCGTACAATGTCTTGAGACATTTGAAATTCCTCTAAAGGTGTGACATAAATCCACCATTAATACAAGGAACAAAATGAATGTGAGATTTATGGAGCAGAGAAACTCTTATAAACATAAAATATGTGCTGGAAGAAATACAAACAAATTCAAATAACATAAAATATTGCAATATTCGGTGGAAAACACAATGGAATCTTGTGATTCATAGGTGAATGGATGAAACTAGATGGAACCATCCTGAATGAGGTAATCCAGTCTCCAAAAGACAAAAACAGTATGTACTCACTCATATATGGATTTTAAATGTAGAGCAAAGAAGTAGCTGCCATTAATCCACACATCCAGAGAAGGTAAGTAATAAAGTCAAACAAATTGTATGTAACTGGAGGAAAATCAAGGAATTAAAGAATGAAGGAGCCAACAACAAAAACAACAACAACAACAACAACAACAAAAAAAAACAACAAATACAAACTATGGTAGGACTATTTGCATAATCATCTGAATGAGGGAACGCCTAGGGATTACTCGTTTGTTAATGCAGAAGGGAGGATCTGCCCACCAGGTTATATGGCAGGGGTGCTATGACATGCATGTAAATCAAGGAGTAGCTCTTGACTTAATGATGGTCATTTCAGATTCCTTGCTCACCCTACATTAACTGTACCAAAAGTAGAAAGAGAAGGGTTTCCATCCCTTTGTTCTTCACTCTTTGTGTAGAGGTACAATTCATAGCATGCACCCTTAGAATGGACTAGTCCGTTAGTAAGCTCCCACTTCCCAGAGGAGAAAGACAGAATAAGAGGGTTTCACAGGTGTTAGTGGACACCTGTCTAGGAGGCAGTGGTCTGGCAGCATATCCAGGTGTTTTGGAGGCAGTAAGTCCATGACCCGGGGAGGGGTGTTGGAGGAAAATGGGCATGGCTAAAAATCGTGTAGATCCGGAAGGGCGGGCCCAGGAAAAGCAACCCCGGAGATTGATTGGGCAGACAGGAGGAGGCAGGGAACCGCCACCACCTAAAAGGCAAGGTGAACCAGCAGGGCAGCACTGAGGCAGAGAGTGCCAGCTGACAAGCAAGACAGCACAGAAGCTCTGTCCTCTGCACCCCGAGAGCCAGCCCCGTTTCCCAGGCAGTGGTCTAGCCCAGTGAAGCCTGCTGCACTTCGTGTCATCGCCAATGGAGATAGAGCCCACCAGACGCCTAGAAGCCCTGCTCAAGCTGTGCGAGTGCCTGTGCAGGGAGACAGAACACATTGAGCTTTACAAAACACTGAAGAAACTCTGTTCCCAGCCCATGCTGGGCGACATCCTGGAGGAGATTGGCTTAATACAGAAAATCAAGCTCTAGAAGAAGCAGCAGATCCTGGTCCCGTTTAGCAAGGAGTTAGCAGCCCGGTGGTCAGAGCGTTCCCAGTTTGGGTCCCAGCCCGATCCCTGGCTCCACAGGACTTTGCCTTCCATAGGAGCCCAAAGGCAGAGATTCGCAGCAACTCGCCAGAAGACGAACTGCAGAATCCTGCTTTCCTGCGACCCGCGATAATTGGAGCCAGGTGTTGGAAGTCAGTAGTAGCAGCCCACAGCACAGCACAACTGAGAGCATGGACACAAGCTCCAAGCAAATTGCAACTGGCAGCCCAAACATGGAGTCATCAGGAAGAAGGATGCAGACACACCCGAACAATCAGCTAGACACAGAGAGCCAGGTGAGGGTAGGCAAGCCCCAAGGAACTGTTGGGGAGCCCTGGCCTTTTGAAGGGATGAAGACCCTCTCCAGCAAGCCAGAGGATGTACCAGCTAAGCAGCGCCTGGCTTTATTGAGGGCAAAGATTCCAGGACCCTGGATCCAGGAAGACCACCCTCCTGGTTCTTCTGAGGCTTGTCTCATCTATGACTGTTCTCCATCTTCTTCTGCACTGCCACCCCGCAAGAGGAAGAGGAAAAGCAGCCGGAATGCTGAGGCCAAGAGCCCTGGAGCAAAGGTGCTTCGAGACAAGTCTCAAGCTTCAAGGATCAGAATCTCCAACTGACTGCCAGACACTTTCCAGAGACCACCGCCAATCTCCAAACCTGCTTTCTCCAGGATGGACCTGAGCACTCTTCCTTGTACACTGACCAAGAAGCTGCACCCTGGGCATGCAGGAAAAACTTTAAAACGCCAGTGTATTCGGGAGGCAGACCTGCTAGAGCTCTCGCAAAGAATTCGAACCAAGGACGCCTTGCTAAGCAGCACTCTAGGTGGGAACCTCACTCCAACCTGCTCTGGAAGAAGGCGCTCACTTGAGTCAGCCCCAGGAGGACTCCCCCCGGACTCACATCAACACTGCTAAGCGAACTGACAGCCAGACTGAGAGCCAGACACACCTCAAGATGCAAGATTCCCTGGAGCTGAGGCTGCAAGCCCTGTGTGCCCGCATACAGAGCACACAAAACACGGAGCCTCAAGGCCGCCAAACCAAGAAGATCGACTCTGGACCCAGACCTGAGGCTTCCACAGACAATGTGCAGAGCCTCCCAGAAGCCTCTGGCCCCGGCCATCTGCACAGGGCTCCCCGCCCGAGCTCGGGCAGCAGCAGCAAATGCAGCTACAAGACCCTGTCTAAGAAACCCGCCCCGCTCATGGCCAAGGCCCTTAAGGATTACAAGAATTGGACAGCTAGGAAGTGAACACCGAACTACCGAACCACGGACTGAGCAAGGGAGCAACCGTGCTCTCTGCCCATCTCAGTCCTCGGATTGCTGGCAACTTTGAGAATGCCTGACTGAAAGCCTGCAAGCGACAAACAACAGGCAATGCAGGATTTTCTTTGATCACCAAGAGAGCTTTAAAACTTAGACCCTCCATTTTATGTACAAAGGAATTCCTACTCGTCTCTTTGGAGACTTGGAGATATACACATATTTTTAGAAGCATGCAAATATTTAGAAAGTGACTCTAGGGAGGCATAGATGCATTGGTTTAAGGAGATTTGCAAGTGGAGGTTCCTCAGAGATAGTAGACCCATAATTGTACAAATACAACAGCAGATTAAAATACAGACAAATAGGTAAATCAATTTTTAAATACATTAATGCACAGTTGACAGAAAATTATTTGAACATCAAGGACATTAAGTGTAATACATATGCTTCTAAGTGTGTGTGTGTATGTGTTTGTGTGTGTGTGTGTGTGTGTGTGTGTGTGTGTGTGTGTTTGTCTTTGTAAATAAAATGAAAATCAAAGGAAATGGTGTATAATAGATCCAAGAAATCCCCGACTTTCTACTTCATTGTAGAAACTAAAGAGGAAATTTGGAAAGAACACTTAAATATCACACCTTGAGTAGCAGTGGATTTAAGGGCAGAGTGTGCAAGCAAACAAAAGCTGTAAAGAAAACAAGAGCTGTGGGTACAAGTGGACATATATTAAATTGGATGTACTGGAAGCAATTGAGAGTGGGTAAGATATATGGAAGCACAGGAAGAAAGGGATTATGGGTGTGATTATGTGCGTGTGTATGTGAGGGTGTGTGGTGTGTGTGTGTGTGTGTGTGTGTGTGTGTGTGTGTGTGTGTGTGTGTACGACTGAGGCAATTAGAAAGAATGATAAGCATGGCTGCATTGGCACACACTTTAATCCCAGCCCTTGTGAGGAAAAGGCAAAAATTCGACTGTGTTCCTGGCCTCCCTGCGCTCCAGGGCCCATTACAGGCCAAGCTCAGAAGCTACCAAGAGATATCCTGTCTCTAACAAACAAATAAATGAATCAGAAGAAATAAAAGTTAGTAAAATGTGCATGGTCTCCAGGACATGCACTTAATTAGGGAAAGATTATACGCATTGTAGAACCCTTTGGTTCCTTTGGTTCAAATGCCCCAGAGTCCTGGCGATTGAGGGTCAAAGGTTTTCTAGAAACAGAAACCAGTAGAGATGAGCAGTGGTGTGCACATAGGCTCATGAAAAAAATTTGAGATGGCACAAATGAAATGTATTTTTGTGCGATACACCAAAACCGGGAATGAAAAGGGCAATCTTATTGTTGTTTGTGTGTGGGTGTGGTTGTGTTTGTGTGAGAGTTTGTATGTTTGTATGTGATTGTGTGTGTACACTTGCTCACATAGAGTGGGAGACAGAGAGAGAGATAGAGAGAGAGAGAGAAAGAGAGAGAGACAGAGAGACAGAGAAAGAGAGAGCGAGAGAGGGAGAGCAGGAGGGCAGGAGTGAGGGAGAGAGAATAAGAAGGAGGGATGAAGGGAGCAAGAGACAGAGGGAATTAAAAACAAATTGGATGTAACTGGAGGAAAATCTAGGAAGTAAAGAATGAAGGAGCCAACAACAACAACAAGAAAAAAAAAACAACAAATACAAACTATGGTTTCTCGGACTATTTGCATAATCATCTGCATGAGAAAACACCTAGGGATTACTGGTTTGTTAATGCAGAAGGGAGGATCTGCCCACAAGTTTATGAGGCAGGGTTGCTATGACATGCATGCAAATCAAGGAGTAGCTCTTGACTTAATGATGGTCATTTCAGAAGCCTTGCTCACCCTATATTAACTGTACCAAAAGTGGAAGGAGAAGGGTTTCCATCCCTTTGTTCTTCACGCTTTGTGTAGAGGTACAATTCATAGAATACACCATTAGAATGGTCTACTACATTGGTAAGCTCCCTCTTCCCAGAGGAGAAAGACCGTATAAGAGGGGCTCACAGGTGTTAGGGGGCACCTGTCTAGGAGGCAGTGGTCTGGCAGCATATCCAGGTGTTTTGGAGGCAGTAAGTCCATGACCCGGGGAGGGGTGTTGGAGGAAAATGGGCATGGCTGAAAATCGTGTAGATCCGGAAGGGCGGGCCCAGGAAAAGCAACCCCGGAGATTGATTGGGCAGACGGGAGGAGGCGGGGCACCGCCACCACCTTAAAGGCAAGATGAACCAGCAGGGCAGCACTGAGGCAGAGAGAGCCAGCTGACAAGCAAGCCAGCACAGAAGCTCTGTCCTCTGCACCCCGAGAGCCAGCCCCGTTTCCCAGGCAGTGGTCTAGCCCAGTGAAGCCTGCTGCACTTCGGGTTGTTGCCAATGGAGATGGAGCCCACCATATGCCTAGAAGCCCTGCTCAAGATGCGCGAGCGCCTGTGCAGGGAGACAGAACCCAGGCAGCTTTACAAAACCCTGAAGAAACTCTGTTCCCAGCCCATGCTGGGCGACATCCTGGAGGAGATAGGCTTCAGGCAGAAAATCAAGCTCTTGAAGAAGCAGCAGATCCTGGTCCCGTTTAGCAAGGAGTTAGCAGCCAGGTGGTCAGAGCAGTCCCAGTTTGGGTCCCAGTCTGATCCCGGGCCCCCACAGGACTTTGCCTTCCATAGGAGCCCAGAGGCAGAGATTCGCAACAACTCTCCAGAAGACGAACTACAGAATCCTGCTTTCCTGCGACCCAGAGAGAATGGGAGCCAGGTGTTGGAAGTCAGTAGTTGCAGCCCACAGCACAGCACAACTGAGAGCATGGACACAAGCTCCAAGCAAATTGCAACTTGCAGCCCAAACGGGGAGTCAGCAGGAAGAAGGACACAGACACACCGGGACAATCAGCTAGACACAAAGAGCCTGGTGAGGGTAGGCAAGCCCCAAGGAACTGTTGGGGAGCCCTGGCCTCTTGAAGGGATGAAGACCCTCTCCAGCAAGCCAGAGGATGGACCAGCTAAGCAGCGCCTGTCTTTACTGAGGGCAAAGAGCCCAGGACCCTGGATCCAGGAAGACCACCCTCCTGGTTCTTCTAAGGCTTGTCTCAACTATGACTGTTCTCCATCTTCTTCTGCACTGCCACCCCGCAAGAGGAAGAGGAAAAGGAGCCAGAATGCTGAGGGCCAGAGTCCTTGAGCAAAGGTGCCTCGAGACAAGTCTCCAAGCTTCAAGGATCAGAATCTCCAACTGACTGCCAGACCCTTTCCAGAGACCACCGCCAATCTCCAAAACTGCTTTCTCCTGGATGGACCTGAGCACTCTTCCTTGTACACTGACCAAGAAGCTGCACCCTGGGCGTGCAGGAAAAACTTTAAAACGCCAGTGTATTCGGGTGGCAAACCTGCCAGAGCTCTCGCAAAGAATTCGAACCAAGGACGCCTTGCTAAGCAGCACTCTAGGTGGGAAACTCACTGCCAACTGCTCTGGAGGAAGGCGCTCACTTGAGTCAGCCCCAGGACGACTCCCCCAGGACTCACATCAACACTGCTAAGCGAACTGACAGCCAGACTGAGAGCCAGACACACCTCAAGATGCAGGATTCCCTGGAGCTGAGGCTGCAAGCCCTGTGTGCCCGCATCCAGAGCACACTAAACAAGGAGCCTCAAGGCCGCCAAACCAAGAAGATCGACTCTGGACCCAGACCGGAGGCTTCCCCAGACAATGTGCAGAGCCTCCCAGAAGCCTCTGGCCCGGCCTTCTGCACAGGGCTCCCCGCCCGAGCTCGGGCTGCAGCAGCAAATGCAGCAACAAGACCCGGTCTAAGAAACCCGCCCCGCTCATGGCCAAGGCCCTTAAGGATTACAAGAATTGGTAGGCTAGGAAGTGAACCCAGAACAACTGAACCACGAACTGAGCAAGGGCGCAACCGTGCTCTCTGCCCATCTCAGGCCTCGAATTGCTGGCAACATTGAGAAGGCCTGACTGAAAGCCTGCAAGCGACAAACAACAGGCAATGCAGGCCTTTCTTTGATCACCAAGAGAGCTTTAACACTTAGACCCTCCATTTTATGTACAAAGGAATTCCTACTCGTCTCTTTGGAGACTTGGACATATACACATACATTTAGGAGCCTGCAAATATTTAGAAAGTGACTCTAGGGAGGCATAGATGCATTGGTTTAAGGAGATTTGCTAGTGGAGGTTCCTTAGAGATAGTAGATCCATAATTGTACAAATACAACAGCAGATTAAAATACAGATAAATAGGTAAATCAATTTTTAAATACATTAATGCACAGTTGACACAAAACTATTTGAACATCAAGGACATTAAGTGTAATACATATGCTTCTAAGTGTGTGTGTGTGTGTGTGTGTTTGTCTTTGTAAATAAAATGAAAATCAAAGGAATGGTGTATAATAGATCCTAGAAATCCCCGACTTTCTACTTCATTGTAGAAACTAAAGAGGAAATTTGGAAAGAACACTTAAATATCACACCTTGAGTAGCAGTGGATTTAAGGGCAGAGTGTGCAAGCAAACAAAAGCTGTAAAGAAAACAGGAGCTGTGGGTACAGGTGGACATATATTAAATTGGATGTACTGGAAGCAATTGAGAGTGGGTAAGATGTATGGAAGCACTGGAAGAAAGGGATTATGGGTGTGATTATGTGCGTGTGTATGTGAGGGTGTGTGTGTGTGTGAGTGTGTGCGTGTGTGTGTGTGTGTGTGTGTGTGTGTGTGTGTGTGTGTGTGTAAGACTGAGGCAATTAGAAAGAATGATAAGCATGGCTGCATTGGCACACACTTTAATCCCAGCCCTTGTGAGGAAAAGGCAAAAATTCGAC
>NW_023277101.1:0-30549 GCF_003668045.3 Cricetulus griseus
CAGTGTCCCAGGACTGTAATACACCAGTGACCCAGGACCATATATATATCAGTGTACCAGGACTGTAATACACCAGTGTCCAGGACTGTAATACACCAGTGTACCAGGACTGCAATACACCAGTGACCCAGGACTGTAATACACCAGTGTCCCAGGACTGTAATACACCAGTGACCCAGGACTGTAATACACCAGTGTCCAGGAATGTAATACACCAGTGTCCCAGGACTGTTAATACACCAGTATCCCAGGACTGTAATACACCAGTGTCCAGGACTGTAACACACCAGTGTCCAGGACTGTAATACACCAGTGTCTAGGACTGTAATACACCAGTGTCCCAGGACTGTAATACACCAGTGACCCAGGACTGTAATACACCAGTGTCTAGGACTGTAATACACCAGTGTCCCAGGACTGTAATACACCAGTGACCCAGGACTGTAATACACCAGTGTCCAGGAATGTAATACACCAGTGTCCAGGACTGTAACACACCAGTGTCCAGGACTGTAATACACCAGTGTCTAGGACTGTAATACACCAGTGTCCAGGACTGTAATACACCAGTGTCCCAGGACTGTAATACACCAGTGTCCCAGGACTGTAATACACCAGTGTCCCAGGACTGTAATACACCAGTGTCCCAGGACTGTAATACACCAGTGGCCAGGACTGTAATACACCAGTGTCCCAGGACTGTAATACACCAGTGTCCCAGGACTGTAATACACCAGTGTCCCAGGACTGTAATACACCAGTGTCCCAGGACTGTAATACACCAGTGTCCCAGGACCATATATATATATACATCAGTGTCCCAGGACTGTAATATACCATGCCCCAGGACTGTAATACAGCAGTGGCTAAATCAGGGGACATCTGCTGAGGTTCATAACGCAATGATACATTTCTTTGTCCTAACTGAATTTTTGGATCTTTGCACTTCCATGTTGGTAATCAATAAGTATAAAATTACCACACAATTCCATGGTTTTCTGCTGATTATACATTGAGGCGTCTTCTGCCTCATGATAGTTTTCTGATGCTTAAATATTACTTGATTCTAAACTTTTCGCTATAAAATTTCCATGATTTTTTTCTGTGATATGAGTTAGTATGAAGGTGTCTTTGAGATGAATTGAACTTGCGGTAACACATCTTAATTGATGTTTGTACAGATGACTAAGTGTAGTAGTTCTCTAAACTCCCTGATGTCTAAATAAACATTTAAATCTTAAAATTTCTTGCCAGTGTGATTTTTTTTTATATTATAGTGTCATATTGAGATTATAATGATTTATTTTAATAAATTGTTTTCAATTCCATTTAAGATGGAAATCTTTTAACCCAAATAAAACTGAAAACAATTATATATCATAAGTTTCTAGCATTTCATACTGATTAATTCATTTTAAGTGTTATCAAAATCATTTTAGCTAAGCCTGATATTCAGAGAAAGAGATATATGAAAATATTTGAAATTTCATATAAGAAATAAAAATGTGGGAACTAATACAGTCTGTATGCTGTTTAATTTTTTTGTCTACCCAATGGGCAAGGTGATAGAGGAAGCATTAGGGTAAAATAAAGAATTGCTAAAAACTTATTATTTTCAAAAATGCTTATTTTCAGGCTTAAATTATTTTAAGCATGGCTAGATGGCTCAGCATTTACGAAATACTGGTCACACAGCTGAGTGACATTAATATAGTTGTGGAGATTGTGAACATGGAAAGAGAGGACCACAGTGGTCCTTTGACCTATGCACTTGTCACGTGGTTTGAGAAAGTCTATGTTTATACATACACGTAACATATATACAGAAATCCATGCTAATTATGATAATAATATTGTAATTTGTATTACCCCTTCAGGATCCTATCAAAGATACTATCTTATAAACTGGAGTGATATAGAATATATATTCAGAGTTGGTTTTTTGGCAAAAGAAAATCATTGCTTCCCTCGCACATACATTGTACATTTCATTATGAATAATTTATCAAAACAGTTACTGTTAAGTGTATCCTCTACGAAATATTAAAACTCCACTAGAAAGTTTCTTGAAAGATCAACAATTTAAGCAAAGTGGCAGTATACAAAATCAACTTAAAAATCAGTAGCCTTTCTATATCAAACATACATCTATATCGAAAAGAGATAACTGACGAACTCTCACTAACAAAAACTTCAAAGAAAACAAAATATATAGGAATAAATATAACCATAGAGGCAATGGGCCTCTACAATGAAAACTTCATATCTCTAACAAAGATTGAGAAAGACAGTAGGCCATGCAAAGACTTCCCATTCTCATGGGAAGTAAAAGTTAATATATTGAAAATGTCCATCTTAACCAAAAGAGTTCTTTAAGGATTCTGTCCCATCTCAATCATAATTCCCAGGACATGTCCTCAAAAATAGAAAAAAATCTTAATAACATCTTCTAACAGCTACATATTTAAATAATAACAAGTTAAACATTATGAAACTACTATGGCTATAGCAAATACTTTCCATTTAGGGAGGCTGTGTGTAGAATGAGATACTTATTTAAAGTATGAAAGTATTTTATATTATTTTTTAAATTTTACTTTTAGAAGCACTCTTAATTACAAGTCCATCCCACATTCCCTTGCCCTTCCCTCCTCCCATGATCCACACCAATCCCCCAATCCACCCCCATCCCTCCCCAGGGAGACACATCATTTGGGGGAGGACCCAGGCCTTCCTTCCTGTATCTGGGCTGCTATAGTATCCCATTTTTGTATTATTAAACTCCTAAAAAACTCACATATTTTCCTGAATCTATTTGAGTATTATCAAATATTTTTTCAATGTGTTGAAGTGATTTTTCCATTTTTTCTTTAACATAATGAGTGACACTGATTGTCAAATATTAAATAACAGTGTTTTCCAAAGCAAACTACTGGTTATTGCAACATTGTGATGGTTTGAATGAACATGGCCTCCATATGCTTTTATATACTTAGTCACAGGTGCTGGAATGGTTTAGGAAGGATTATGGATATGGCATTGTTGGAGGAGGCATGTCACTCCAGGGTGGGCTTTAAGATTTCAAAAGATTCTGGCCATTCCTAGTATCTATCAGTCTCCAACCAATGATCAAGATGAAAGCTCTTGGCTATTCCTGCCATTGTGCCTCTGTTCCTTGGACTTCTACACTCTGAAGCTGTAAAATCCCAATTAAATACATTCTTTTACATATTGCTTTGATCATAATGTCGTATTATAGAAAGAGAAAAGTAAATAAGATAAGCATTGTTATATTCTATTCTGATAGATTAGTTGAATGTAATGTTGAATGTGTTGTTGGCTTTTTAAAATACTCATGAAAGAGTTTGGCTTGTAGTTTTCCATTGTTTGACATGTTTGGCCTTAGGTTGGAGTTGATTGTTAGATTGTGAATTCTTCTTGGAAAATGTTTTGGTGTGTTTGTGTATAAATATTTTAAACCAGAGATATATGAGAATGTAATCATAATCCTATTTTAATTTCTATGCTGTATTAAAGTTGTTTTCACAAAATTGTACTTTCATGTAGCTCTAAAATTGATCAGCATGAGTTTGTTAGTAACATTCTTATTGTCTTAGGTAAGATAGGAAACATGTTTGCTTTCTATGTCTGTTGTTGATAAATATATATTCTTTCCTTGATTTGTCTTTATAGGGAATTATCACATATATTTGCTATTTAAAAATACCAACTTTATCTTTATTTATTTTGTGCTTTTAAATTCCATGGGTATTTGCTATGATGAATTTCTTCCTTTTACTTTCTTTTATCTGTACCTATTTTGTTCCTAGTTTCTCAAATGTGAGTAGATGATTAATTTTGTGCAATAGTGGATCCACTTACTGTTACCAGTTCTGTCCTAGATAATATCTTTCTCACCCCCCCCTTTATTTTTGGTTTCTCAAGAAGGTATTCTCTCTTTGTGTAGCTTTAGAGCCTTTCCTGACACTCTCTCTGGAGACCAGACTGGCCTAGAACTCACAGAGATCTGCCTGCCTTTGCCTCCTGAGTGCTGGGATTAAATGCATGTACCACCAATGCCCAGCTCTCCTTTGTTTTTAATGTTACAATTCAACTACAGAGTCCAGGTTTGCCTTTAACATGTAACCCTCTTGCCTTAACTTCTGGATTACTGGGATCAGAGAACCAGAAGAGCCAGCTTTTTATTTTTTTAAAAACTGCTGTAATACACTGTGTTTTCATTGTTGTAAAATTTCAACATGTTTTCTGACTTCCATTTGAGTTATTTCAATATATGTTATTATCAACATGTTTGAGGTTGTTAAAATTACTTTATCACTGATTTTTAATTTTTATGTTTTTTCCTATGTATAGATCAAACTAATTGAAGTCTGTGAAAAATTAAATAAATGGATAGATGCATTATCAATTCTGCTTGTGTAAATAATTTATTTTCAGCTAATGTGACATAATTTGTACAAATCACAACATGGTATTTTCTGACTCAGCTGATTGTTTTAACATTATGAAAGATGCTTGCTATGCATACAATAATTTCTGTGTGACAATCTACTAATGTATTCATGTCCTGTTGATGACACACAATTAAAGATTATTAGGTTGTGCCTTGATTCTGGATTATCTACCAGACACCTGTGTGCACTAGTGAACAGAGCACATATTGGAGAATTGTCAAAACAACAGCATGCTCAGACCAAACCAGGTCCCCCTGAACATGGGTGTCAGTTGGGGGGCCTGGGCAGTCTATGGGGTCTCTGATAGTGGAACCAGTATTTATCCCTAGTGTACGAATGGGCTTTGGGAGCCCATTCCCTATGGAGGAATACTCTTTCAGCCTAGACACATGGAGGAGGTCTAGGCCCTACCCCAAATGTTGTGACAGACTTTGAAGATCCACCATGGGAGGCCTCCTTTTCCTTAGGGAGTGGGAGGTGTGGGATGGGGGATTGCTAGGGGAAATCCGAGGACCAGAGGGAGAGGGAACTAGTGCTGGTTTGTAAAATAAGATTGTTTTTAATTTAAATAAAAATTAACTAAAACAAGAAAGAAGATTAATAAAAATTGCATGCTCTATACAAAGGCAGGAGTGACATATGAGATGTATTCCACAGCTACATAGGCAACAGTTATGGAGAATTGGAACTTTTAAATCAAAATTATAAAGTGATGGATTGTCAGTTAGGTTGAATCAATCATTCCACACTGTATCCATGTTTAATGTGTATCATATCCAAATACAGGCCAATTTTTATTATTAAAAGTTTGGGAAAGACTTGGCAGGCAAATTTGTAACTACAGAAGCACTTGCTTTCACTCTAAAGTAGAAGTAGACAGGGAGCTGAAGGAGAAGAGTCTAGAAGCTTCTGCTTCCTTCCCTACTGTACAGGGAGCTCTTGATGAGCTGCTAACTCTGTAGGTAACTGTGGGAGGCTGAGAAAGAACTGGAGTTGCCAAATGAAGGAATTCAGCTCACCAATACACTGACTCAAGCTTTGGGTATTAAGTCAGGACTGTTAAATATTGATTTTTCAGGAAGTTCTGAGACAGGTTCTCTCCCTTTCTTTTTATCACTTTCAGCTCTATACAGCAAACTTATACTCAATAGTATTCTCATTTTAATTATTTTTAGCATTCCAAGTTCAAAGACACAGTTGTAATTATTAACATATGTATCATGTGATCAATGAAAGAAAGACAACTAAGTCTATATTTTCAAATGAAGTAAAGAATATGGAATCAGAAGGCTGTCTCTTACAAATTGCATACACATTGTCTGTATATTGTGACACAGAGTTTTAGCATGAATCAAGGAGGTAAAATGGCAGAAGCTGCTTGGACAGGAAAATAGTAAGAATTAAGTTATTGTAAGAAATGATTATTTGTTTTTTTTAAAATGATAGAACAGGATTTGGAAACAATAGCCAAACGATACAAATTTCAGTTACTGAAGGGTCTCTTTCAAGAAGTACACCTGTTCAATGTGGTGACAATAGCTAATAGGATATTGAACATAAAATTTCAGGGACTTGTTTTGTCCTGACAAGGCTGTGGTCTGAAACAGTGGTTCATGTCTATAATATTAGCACTTGAGAGACTGACACCGAAGGATTACTGTGAGTCTGAGGCCAGCCTAGGCTACACAGAGAGCTCTGTGCCATGGACTGAAAAATGAGTACCCGACAAAACACAACCAACAAAAAAGCAAATAAACAAAAGCACCCTAGGAAGATGATGATTTAATACATGTGTTAATGCCATATTGTCAGGTGTCAATTTGTGACACAAACCTAGATTTACCTGGAAAAAGAAGCACTCAATTTAGGAATGCTCCCATCATATTGTGAGGCAGTTTAAATTGCAGTTTTATCTAGAAGGGCTAGCCCACTGTGGGCAGTGCCATCCCAGGTTGGGGGGTTGGGCTAAATAAGAAAGGAAGCTGAGCAATGTGGAGGGAACTAACCAATTAACAGCAGTGCTCTCTGGTCTCTGCTTCACGTGCCTGCCTTCAGTTCCTGCCTTGGTTTATGACAATGGAATGTAAAGCAAATCTCTTCCTCTCCAAATTGCCTTTGGTCACCGTGTTTATTGTGGTAATAGAAACCAAGCTAGAGCCGTTAATTATCTTGTCTTAACCATTCCTAAGCAAGTGTTTGTCAAAAAGAATGAGGGACAGTATGTAATTTTTCCAAATGCCCATTTTGCAGTAAAGCTAAATCATTAGTAAGAATGCATGCATTATATCTGTAGACTAGCATTAGCTAATATTTATTTTATTTTTAGTATGCTTATAAATGGAAATCTTGCAAAGTATGTTAATATCCCTCTGACAAATCAATAACCTACTGTTTTCATGCAGGCCCTTATTTTCCCAGTGTTACACAGAGATCAAATATCCATGACCTTCCCTTCCTTGTCGGCGACACTTTGATGGTGTATCATACTCCTGTTTATTATAAAAGAAATGAGAGCTTTTAATTTCTGACACCAACGAAGGAATTTTTGAACGAGCTAAATATGTTGAGAATTTAGCCTTGACAGCTGGAAAAGATAAATGAAACCCAATTTTGCTGCTTGAGTCACTATTTAAGTCCCTGCTTGAAACTGAGAGGGCCTTGAAGGCATTGCCTTTTTTAGATCACTTGCCTTGAGTCCAGATGCTTGTCATATACTGGAGAGTATCAGCTATTTGCCCCAGCCTAGGAGATGTTTGCTTCGTATGTGCTATAAATGCTGTGAAATATTGTAGAAAAAAACATTTAAAAATTATCAATTTAGGGAGAAGGTGTATAGATAATCTTTTAACACCTAAAAGTTAATAATAGTACAATTACAATGGGATTGTTAGAAAATAGAAATCCTAAATAGAACTTCTTAAGAATGGTTTAGAAATCTGACTTTTGAAAATAAACCAATGCAGAGAGCTGGGAATGAAACCATGGGATGCACATACTCAAGTCATCAGAGCAGAACAGACAAGTCCTTTCTTCAGCACCGAATGAAGAGTTTGGAGCTTTGGAGTTTGGTGTAAGTGTATAGAAATCATTTCTGATGCCTACTTCTCACTGCATGATTTACATTTCTGTTCTGTCACAGAACCAAGTTGATAATTACACTGTTGTTAAAATCTCAGTACCGGCAACCTATATCAATTGAGCTCACACATAATATATGAAAATCAATGACTAGAGTAGTGTACAGGCTCTGCTCTCAAGCCAGTTTGATCTTGTAACAGACAAAAGGCAGACACAAAAGAAGAGAGGTAGTGTATTCCAAGTATTAAATTACAGGCCATCAGAAGTGTTAAAATAATGACAAATCACTAGGAAATAATAATTTTTAACCTTAGTGTGGCCATCAGCCAATGGAGGTCAAAGAGGAAGTTTTATTCAGACAGCCTCTGGCAGAACGCAGGATATGGACAGATGTAAACAAGTGAGATACGTACCCACTGAGGAGAACTGTTATTAGTCAAGTAGGAGAGCGCAATTAAAAAGGCTGGGTAGGCTAAAGATGATACTTTTGTGAAAGACAATTATGGGATAAACTATTCAGGGAGGTTGTAGCCCTGTTGTAATGGGCATTGCAGTCTGTGCCAATAATGTAGACTCTAATAATTACAGTTATTATAAAGGGTTCTTTGATAATTATCAAGGGGCTGGTGAGATGGAAGCTGTGATTGAGAAATTCTGGACCAACAAAGCAAGAAGGCTCTGAAGATGCTGCTATCAGGGCCTGGGGACATCATACGGTTTTAGAAACGAGAGAAGTAGATTGTTTTATGGCAAGATATAATGGAGCTTGGAAGTTGTGTGTGAGAACAGCAAAGAAGAGTGGTATCTCCACCAATGCAAGTGTGTGGCTCTCATGAATGAGCTGAAAATGGGCGAATAAAACAAAAAATACACTTTATAGTTTCTTTTTTAATTAAATTTTTTCATTTATTTTACACACCCACCACAGTTTCCCCTCCCTCCTCTCCTCCTGTTCCCTCCCTCATCTACCATTTATTCTCTCCACCTCCCACTCCTCTGTCATGATGCAGAAAAGGGCAGGCCTCCCATAGAAGTCAACAAAGCATGACATATCAAATTGAGGCAGGATGAAGCTCCTGCCCTGTGTCAAGGCTAAGCAAGGCATTCCAGCACAGAGAACTGGTTACAAAACACCAGCTCAAGTGCAGGGCACAGGTTCTGATCCCACTGCTAGGATTCCCACAAACAGACCAAGCTACATACACTGTCACCAACATGCAGAGGGCCTAAATCCATCCGATGCAGGCTCCCTAGTTGTTTTACCATTGTCTATGAGCTCAGGTTAGCTGTCTCTGTAGGTTCCCCCATCATGACTTGAACCCCCTGACTCATACAATCCTTTTATCCTCTCTTCACCTGGACTCTGCCCAGTGCTTGGCTGTGAATCTCTGCATCTGCTTCTGTCAGTTACTAGGTAAAGGTTCTTTGATGACAATTAGGGTAGTCATCAATCTGATTAAGGAGAAGGCTATTTCAGGCATCCTTGGAAATTGATAAAGCAGTTTCTCAGAAAATTGGGACTCAATCTACCTTAAGACCCAGCTATACCACTCTTGGGCATACCAAAGGATGCACACTTGTACCACAAAGATACTGGCTCAACTATGTTCATAGAAGTGTTATTCATAATAACCAGAACCTGGAAACAACATAATTGCCCCTCAACTGAAGAATGGATAAAGAAAATGTGTTACATTTGCACAATGGAGTATTACTCAATGGTAAAAAATAATGACATCATGAAATTTTCAGGCAAGTAGATGGAACTAGAAAAAATCATCCTGAGTGAGGCAACCCAGACTCAGAAAGACTCACTCATAAGTGGATATTATCTGTAAATTAAAGGATATCCAGGCTACAATCCACAACCCCAGAGAGGCTAGGTAACAAGGCGGCACCAAAGAGGGATGCATGGATCTCCCTGGGAAGGGGAAATAGATCTCCTGGGTAAACAGGGGGTGAGAGGGCAATAGGGGATGGAAGTATGAGGGACCAGGTCAAGTGGGTTGTGGGTGGGACAAACAGGGAGAATAATTAAAGAGAAGTCTTGATATGGGAGGCATTTTGGGGTTAGGGAGAAACCTGGTACCAGGAAAACTCTTGGGAATCCACAAGGATGACCCCAGCTAAGACTCCTGGTAACAGTGGAGAGGGTGCCTGAACAGTACAGTTTCTTATAGTGGGATAAATCTTGAAACTTTGTTGCAGGAAGACAAATATCTGATTTTAGACCTGACTATAGCTGTGAAGATTGAAGGCAGGAAGGTGGCCAAGATTCATAGAATGATGGTACAGGAAGTGAAGTTGTGTATGAAGAACCTGTGTTTTGGGTGTGTTCACTCTCTTAATCCTACCTTAAATCCACCCACAAACATAAAGTGCAGATAATTCCAAGGGGACCAGACAAAGCAGAATGGAGTGGGCTTGTGGAATACAGTTAATAGTTGCAAGTTCCATAAGGCACAGCAGAGACATTGACAAAGAGTAACAGGTGTTCAATGCAGTTAAGAGGGAGCTGGGAGAATTTAAGAGTGCGGGCTTCTGAAAAGAAGAGGGGAGGAACTAAATAATTCAGGTAAACTAGCTATGTCAGGGCATGTGACAAAGGGAAGACACATTCTTCTTCTATACTTTGGAAGTTCTAGTCTGAGAAAATCATTAACAAATAAAAAGGTAAGGATCATACAGAAGAAAATTGCAGTAGGGGGATATGTAGGTGCTCATGGTTTCCCACATTACAAGGGATTGCTTTTCCATCACTCATGAATCAGTGCTCTGTGTAGCCGTGCCTATCCACAATGGAGGGCTCATCACGTGGTTTAAGGAAATGGTGAAATGTTTGCAGAACTCTGAGCAACTCTCTCTGCTTGCTTTTCTGTAGAGCACACTCGTAAGCAGATAGGGGACTTTGTTCATGCTTTGTATACATGAAGATAAATGGTGGTTCATGCACACACAGCAATTTTGCAAACTCTGTGATTAACAAGACACAAAGCAAAGGAACTGTAGCTACAATTCTGAAGCATCTTCCTCTGGTGTATTTCTTAAGTAGGTTTGTAAGACGATCGTTTATTTCAATTGATTGCTCTAATGTTGGGCATAGTGGCTGTGCTTTATTTTTCAACTTGACTTAAAGGTGAGTCACCTGAGCAGATGGTACATCAGTTGGCTGATGCCCTCAATCAGATTGGCCTGTAGAAAAGCTTGTGATACATTTTCTTGACTAATGCTTGAGGTGGAGTGCAGTGTCATCCCTAGGCAAGTGGTTTGGGGCATCTAAAAAGGCAAACTGAGCAAGTCAAGGAACCAGTCCAATAAATAGCTTCATACACAACTTTCGCTTCAGTTCTTGCCTCCTAGTTCCTGTCTTGGCTTCACTCTATGATGGACTGTGACTTCTGGGCCAAATAAAGCCTTTCCACAAGTTGCTTTTGGTAATTATGTTTATCACAGGAATAAAAGCTGAACTATGTTGGGGAATATTTTTTTAAGGTGTGTGACTTTTTATATTCTGCATTTGTTTGACTCTGAAGCTGTAATTCTTTGCCTGTCTAAAACACATGATGGTCTAGTAAGGAGCCAAATGGCCAATAGTGAGGCAGGAGCCAGGACAGGTGGCACTGGCAGACAGAGACTATAAATAGAAGCAGAAATGAAGAAGAGGAAGAGGAGCAAGAGCACAAGGAGGATTTCAGGAGCCATCCACTGAGCCACCCAACCACGCAATAGACAACGAGCAAGAAGGAAAGCAAGATATACAGAAGTAAGAAAGATAAAAGCCCAGCAGGAAGAGGGAGATGGGTTAATTTAAGTTAAGAAAATCTGGCTAGCAGCAAGGCCAGGCACTCACAAGTAAAAATAAGACTCCATGTGTGATTTATTTGGGAGCTGGGTGATAGGACCCCAAATAGGCAAAAGAGTAAAACATCTCACAACAAACCTAGGGAAGTGGTACAGACTTATAATTCCAGCACTTGTGAGGTCCAGGTAAGGGAATCAGAGGTTCAAAGTCATGATCTGCAGTATTTTATGTTTATAACTGTCAACCTGGGCAAAGGGAGTCCTACCTCTCAAAGTAAAGATAAAGGGCAATGAGATTGGCCATCTTAAGAGCGCCATTTAACATGTTCAACGTCAGTGCAAGAACACGCATACATACTCTCTTGATGTATCTTGAGCACATATGCTCAACTTCATTGAAACGAAAAAATTGAATGTGGCTCATAGTAAAAGAATTATATCCCTTTCAGGTACATAAAACAAACAAACAAACAAAACACCTACATGAGTTTTGACTGAACTCATTTAGGGCATTTTTTTTCTTTTTTTTTTAAATTTAAATTAGAAACAAGCTTGTTTCTGCTCCCCAGGGAGGGTGAGGCCTTCCATTGGGGAATCTTCAAAGTCTGTCCTATCATTTGGGTCAGGGCCTAGGCCCTCCCCAGTGTGTCTAGGCAGAGAGTATCCCTCTCTGTGGAATGGGCTCCCAAAGTCCATTTGTACACTAGGGACAAATACTGATCCACTACCAGAGGTCCCATAGACTGCCCAGTCCTCCTCACTGACACCCATGTTAAATGGGTAAGGTAATTTTGTAATTAAATAAGGAAACTAGGCTGTATTCAGGGAAGAAATTAATGCTAAATGTTGGGGAGAAGGCCTTCACTGAATCGATTATCCCTGCACTGCTTCTCACAATGGAAATACCTATAAACAGGAAATTTCACTCTTGCTCAGATACTCAGTAATTAAAATTGCTCGTGTGCCTTTTTAATGCGGATATGTGAAGGTATTCTGCTTTTATTTAAAACTATACTTGGTATTAAATGTTGTCTTACTTCAAAAGCAATATGGCAGAATGACTTTTATTATGTATGTTAATTTTTATGAAAACTGCATTTGCTAGAATTGATGTCAAACTTTTATCCATAGGCACTATTTACTTTCATATTGCTCAATATTTACCAGGGTTTGCTACAGCCCTAGTCACTATCTCAGCTGGCATTCTTCCTGTTTAGATTTTTGAAGTGACTTTGTTTTTTAATTATTATCCTCATAAAACAGTGAAGCTAATTACAGCTGCTCACTCTTCTATTTCAACTCGTGATGCTCTTCTTTTTTCTCTGCATTTGCTTTCACTCACAGCTGTTATAAATTTTTTCCCATTTTGCTCTCTGATCCTCTTTCATATACAGCCAGGAAATGAGCCACACTATGACACAGAGAATGAAAAGGCTTTAAGAACTAATTTTCATTTTCTGTGCAATGCCCATGGCATGCTCTGAGTGTGTGATGTGTTATCATCGGGTTTTGCTTATGTAACTGAAATGCAAAAAGGTTAAAAGCTTTGCTGCTCTTGCCTTATCAACAGTTTGCATTCCCCCCAAAAGCCCTATTTGAACAAAAATGTCCTTGATCACATTTGGTCAGAGAGTACTACAGAGTTAAGAGTAGGAAGCTCATTCATGATGCTCACAGAAGGGCTGATGTTTTGAAATATTTTGTTACATTTTTCATGCTAATGTTAGGCTATTTCTATTGAAATTTTTATTCATTTGAATGTAATTGAATTTGTGTGAAAGTGCTCAACTGTTCCTTTTCCCCAACTTTCTGTCAAAGGCTCGAAAGGACAGATATTATAATAATATTCTACATAGAAAAAAGTTCAATGAAAAATGGATGTTTGTACCTTTAAACTTTCTATTTTTGATTGGTAGTAAGGATTACCAAACTGGAGTAGACTTTGGGTGACTGCAAATAGAAAATCACTCTGTCCTCCCTCAGGAAGGACAAATAGATTTACGTTTCCATGATTATAGATGAGCAAAGAAGAAACTTCAGTAAACATGCAAATCAGAGAACTTCAGTTAGATTTTACCAGTCTCAAGGCTGCAGTGTTGAAAATAGCATGGAATTACCAAATGAGCTGTATTGTGGAAACTGCAGTTTGCTTCATATTTCTCCTCCATTTATTCAGATAATGGCAGATGTATGTACAAGAATATATTAAACTATTATATATCAATGTGTATTAATTTTTAGGGCTTACATACCCATGTGATTGATTCTGTACTAGCTTCAGAGAAAGCATCTAAATGTCGAGTTCTAAGATTATCATCTAGATTACCTGCACATAGAACGTCACACCCACCCTTAGAGTTTAAAAAATCCTGTGTCATGTTTGTGTTGGCTAGATGAAGTACTCAAGAAGAAATGGTGATCAAGCTAGCATCTCATGATACATGGATGTGTATCTCTGTGTTAAAAGAGTTATTCTAACCTAGAGGCACTGCATTCAGTTTATGAACATGAGATCTGTGTGGGACAACACACCAGCTAACACCAAAGAAACCTGTGGGAGAAAATGGACTTCACAATGCTAACAGCATCAGAGATCAAAAGATCTGTTCCATTAAACTTTAAACCAGAGAAATTCATCTGCCTGCCCCAGTGCCTCGTGTCAATCAACGACTCAGCTTTAGCTGGATTATGGTTAAGCCTGAGTGGTCATGCCAGAGAGAGTTTCAGACAACCAGTCTCCAAAGAGATTGCTGTCCTCAGACTCAACATGAAAGAGAAATAGGCTTAGGTTTTCAGTGTACAGCAAAGATTCTCACTACTGAACACCTGGAAAAAGAACTGTAGCAGCAGCCTTTGCTGTACTCATCACACATAGCTCTTACTCATTAAGAATGGGAAGCAAATGGCTGACACTTTGTTGTGGATGTTTTGTGTAAGGAATCCTGTTCTTTCCATCTCTACTTGCTGAATACAAACAAAAGTTCTTATCAGCTACTCTGCTAAGAAAACTGGGGATGAACTGTCTCTGTCTCTCTCCCACTCCCTTCCTCTCATTCTCTCTCTCCCTCCCTCTACTCCCCTCTGTGTCTGTAGCTCATTTAGTCACTACAGGCTTAGTAAGGAATTCAAACTCATTGACAAGTACAGGGGAAGTAATTTCTTCTCCAGTAAATTTTCTCTACCTGTTCCTCCTTAATTACCCTCTTTCCATCTTAGTCAATCTTTTTCCAACAAGTTGTTCACATCCTGTTATTTTCTCGGTCTGTGACATGTGAGGGAAGTCTAAAATAAAAAGTCTTACTCACTGTGAACGCTAGTAGCATATTAGTTTTAGTCATGGTTCATTTTTTAGAATATAGGATGTGAGAGTCACAGGGAGACTCATCCATGCTTAATGACATCAGTTAAGGAATTTGTAGCAGGATGCATGTGAAATAGAAAGCCCGAGTTAGCAAAAATATTTTGTTCTCAACTTGAAGTTAATAAAGCAGAGGAACTCCATATCTACTCTATTCATCAGTTGCAATTTCCTTCCTACTTGTCTATCAAAGAGAATTTTAATTTAAAGACTCAGTGACTAAACCATCTTCCATGAGGGGTAAACTGCCAAGACTTGTGACCCCATGATTACAATAGGTATAAAATCTTTAAAATACACTGGAAACATGACTGCAGATGAATGTTGAAACTGACTTGTAAAGAAGATATATATTTCTTTTTTGCATAGGGTATTTTCTGTTGTTGCTATTTCTCTTTTTTCTCCATTTTTTATTTAAATTAGAAACAAGATTGTTTCACGTGTCAATCCCAGTTCCCTCTCCCTCCCCTCCTCCCCTGACCCCCACTAACACCCTACCTATCCCATACCATTTTTTCTCCCTAGGGAGGGTGAGACCTTCCAAGGAGGGTCTTCAGTCTGTCATATCCTTTGGGATAGGGCCTAGGCCAACCCCCTTGTGTCTAGGATGAGGAAGTATACTTCTATGTTGAATGGGCTCTCAAGTCCATTCCTATGCTATGGATAAGTACTGATCTACTACAAGAGGCCACATAGATTTCCCAGGCCTCTCCACTGACACCCACATCCATGGTGTCTGCATCAGTTCCATGCTGGTTTCCCAGTGATCAGTCTGGGGACCAAGGGCTCCCCGTTGTTCAGGTCAGCTGTTTCTGTAGGTTTCACCAGCCTGGTCTTGATCCCTTTGCTCATCACTCCTCCTTCTCTGCATCTGGATTCCAGTTCAGTTCAGTGTTTAGCTGTGGGTATCTGCTTCTACTTTCAGAGATCTACAAGGATGACACCAACTAACAATCTAAGCAACAGTGTAGAGGCTACCTTAAATGCCCTCCCCTGATAACGAGATTGATGACTAACTTATATGCCATCCTAGAGCCTTTATCCAGAAGCTTATGGAAGAAGAAGATATATATTTCCATAGCCACAATACATCTCTGTGAAGCTATGAAACAATGAATATCAAACCCAAAAAAGACAGAATGAGGTACCCTCAAGTACCATGCATGGGGGATATAAGGCAACAAGTTGCTGTCACATCTACATCCAACAGAGTGACCATAGTGAGAAACCCGAAATCCTTTTCCCCAGCACATATTGAAAACACCTCGGGCTAAGACTTGATGCAACCTTTGCTCTGTAGGCTGAAACCATGATTTCCAGGAAGATGGATCACTCTGATTTGGTAGATGGTGGTAAGGTATCCTGTACCCCTGATTCCCTTTTCTCAGCAACGTTTTTTTCCTTTTCCTTTCAAAGAACTTTTCTGTGCAGATCATAAGCTTTGTTCCAGGACAGTTTGCCACCATGTTTTCACAAATTTGAAGCCTTGAGAGACAACCAATGTCATTTCATCTGCTTTGTTGTTTTAACCTTTAAAATACGTTGAGAATTTGTCAAACACTGGAGTACTTGTCCAGCCTGCTTGAATTTCTTGCTTCTGTGTTGTAATTCTGACCAGTCAAAATAACTCCTTTGTTTCTTAATCAATTCATGCCTCAGGTTTCCTTATAGATCAATATCTTTTTTTTTTTTCCTTTCTTTTTTTTTTTTTTTTATTAGTTCTAGTTAGGGAACAAGCTTATTTCAAGTCCCTTCTCCCTCTCCCTCCCCTCACCCCCAAACTTTCTCCCCCACCCCCAGCCCATCCCCCCAACCCCATCCACCCACTACTCCCCAGGCAGGGTAGGGCCCTCAACGGGAGCTCAGCAAAGTCCACCAAGTCTTCCTATGCTGATCCTGGGCCCTTCCCCATGTGTCCAGGGCCAGAGTGTAACCCTTCATATGGGATGGGCTCTCAAAGTCCCTTTTTGCACCAGGGAAAAATACTAATCCACTACCAGAGGCTCCCTGGAGTGCAGAGGCCTCCTTATTGACATCTATGTTCTGGGGTCTGGATCAGTCTTGTACAGGCCTCCTGGACAGCATCTGGGGTCGATGTGCTCTCCCTTGTTCAGGCCAACAGTTCCTGTGGGTTTCTCCATCCTAGTACAGACCCCTTCGTTCTTCATTCCTCCCTCTCTTCAACTAAATTCCCGATTTCGGCTCATTGTATATCTGTGGATGTCTGTCTCTGTTTCCATCAGCCACTGGGTGAGGGCTCTAGGATGGCATAAAGAGAAGTCATCAATCTCATTTTAGGGGGAGGGTTTTTAGGTTATCCTCTCCACCATTGCCTGGATTGTCAGATCGTGTCATCCTTGTAGGTCTCTGGAGATCTCCCTGGTTCCTGATCCCTTCTCGGGCCTACAGTGGCTCCCTCTGATATCGTTTCTCTCATCTTGCTCTCTTTCCTCTATTCTTCCCCCAACTCAATGTTTCTGCCCCTCCATTTCCTCTCCTCTTCTCCTCTTCTCTTGCTCTTATTGTAGCAGCTCCTTCCCCCCCCACCCTCATGCCCCCAATTAGTTCGGGAGTTCATGCCATTTCCATTCCTGGGGACCATTTAACCCTTAGAGTCCTTCATGTTTCCTAGTTTCTTTGGTGAAGAGCATTATATACTGGTAGTCTTTTGTTCTATGTCTAAAATTCATATATCAGTGAGTACATACCTTGCTTGTCTTTTTGTGACTGGGTTACCTCACTCAGGATGGTTTCCTCTAGTTCCATCCATTTGCCTGCGAATTTCAAGATTCCATTGCTTTTTTCTGCTGAGTAGTACTCCATTGTATAAATGTACCACATTTTCTCAATCCATTCTTCAATAGAGGGGCATCTAGGTTGTTTCCAGGTTCTGGCTATTACAAACAATGCTGCTATGAACATGGTTGAACATATGTCCTTGTTGTAAGTACATGCCCTATTTGGGTATATACCCAAGAGAGGAATGGCTGGATCTTGAGGTACACTGATTCCCATTTTTCTGAGCAACCGCCATACTGATTTCCAGAGTGGTCTTACAAGATCGCACTCCCACCAGCAATGGAGGAGTGTTCCTTTTTCTCCACATCCTCTCCAGCATAGATTGTCATTGGTGTTTTTTATTTTAGCCATTCTGACAGGCGTGAGATGGTATCTCAGAGTTGTTTTGAGTTGCATTTCTCTGAT
Source organism: Cricetulus griseus (assembly GCF_003668045.3). Taxonomy (NCBI): domain Eukaryota; kingdom Metazoa; phylum Chordata; class Mammalia; order Rodentia; family Cricetidae; genus Cricetulus; species Cricetulus griseus. The sequence continues at coordinate 17,917 of NW_023277101.1, forward strand.
GGCCAATGATTTTGAGCACTTTTTTAAGTGTCTTTCAGCCATTTCAGATTCCTCTGTTGAGAATTCCCTATTTAGTTCTGCACCCCACTTTTTAATTTCGTTGTTTGGTGTTTTGGTGGCTAGCTTCTTGAGCTCCTTATATATTTTGGAAATCAGTCCTCTGTCAGATGTGGGATCGGTGAAGATCTTTTCCCATTCTGTGGGTGGTCGTTTTATCCTACTGACTGTTTCCTTTGCCTTGCAGAAGCTTCTCAGTTTCAGTAGGTCCCATTTATTAATTGCAGACCTCAATGTCTGTGCTTCTGGCGTAATGTTCAGGAAGTGGTCTCCTGTGCCAATTTGTTCAAGGGTTGTTCCCACTTTCTCTTCTAGAAGATTCAGTGTGGTTGGATTTATGCTGAGATCTTTGATCCATTTGCACTTAAGTTTTGTGCATGGTGACAGGTATGGATCTATCTGTAATTTTCTGCATGTCCGAATCCAATTGTACCAGCACCATTTGTTGAAGATGCTGTCTTTTTTCCATTGTATAGATTTAGCACCTTTGTCAAAAATAAGGTATCCATAGGTGCGTGGGTCGATATCAGGGTTTTCAATTCGATTCCATTGGTCTATCAGTCTATTTTTGTGCCAATACCAAGCTGTTTTCAGAACTATGGCTCTATAGTAGAGCTTGAAGTCGGGGATGGTGATGCCTCCAGAAGATCCTTTATTGTAAAGAGTTGTTTTGGCTATCCTGGGCTTTTTATTTTTCCATATAAAGTTGAGTATTGTTCTTTCAATGTCTGTGAAAAACTGTGTTGGGATTTTGATGGGGATTGCATTGAATCTGTAGATTGCTTTTGGCAGGATTGCCATTTTTACTATGTTAATTCTACCTATCCATGAGCATGGGAGATCTTTCCATTTTCTGGTATCTTCTTTAATTTCTTTCTTTAAGGTCTCAAAGTTCTTATTGTACAGGTCTTTCACTTTTTTGGTTAGTGTTACCCCCAGGTATTTTATGTTGCTTGTGGATATTGTGAAAGGTGATGTTTCCCTGATTTCTTTCTCATTGGATTTATCATCTGTGTATAGTAGGGCTACTGATTTTTTTGAGTTAATTTTGTATCCTGCTACCTTGCTGAAGGTGTTTATCAGCCGTAGGAGTTCCCTGGTAGAGTTTTTCGGGTCACTAATGTAGACTATCATGTCGTCTGCAAATAGTGAAAGTTTTACTTCATCCTTTCCAATTTGTATCCCTTTGATCCCCTTTTCTTGTCTTATTGCTATAGCCAGAACTTCAAGTACAATATTGAAGAGATATGGAGAGAGTGGACAGCCTTGTCTTGTTCCTGATTTTAGAGGAAACGCTTTGAGTTTCTCTCCATTTACTTTGATGTTGGCTATTGGTTTGGTATATATTGCCTTGATCATGTTTAGATATGTTCCTGTTATTCCTGTTCTCTCCAAGATCTTTATCATGAAGGGATGTTGGATTTTGTCAAAGGCTTTTTCAGCATCTAGTGAGATGATCATGTGGTTTTTCTTTTTAAGTTTGTTTATATAGTGGATTACATTGATGGATTTTCGTATGTTGAACCATCCTTGCATCCCTGGGATAAAGCCTACTTGATCATGGTGGATGATTTTTCTGATATGTTCTTGTATTCGGTTGGCCAATATTTTGTTGAGTATTTTAGCATCGATGTTCATGAGGGATATCGGTCTGTAGTTCTCTTTCTTAGTCATATCTTTGTGAGGCTTGGGTATCAAAGTGATTGTAGCCTCATAGAAAGAGTTTGGCAATATCCCATCTGCTTCTATTGTGTGGAACAGTTTGAGGAGTACTGGAATTAGCTCTTGTTTGAATTTCTGGTAGAATTCTGCAGTGAAGCCATCTGGCCCTGGGCTTTTTTTGGTTGGGAGGCTTTTGATTACTGCTTCTATCTCATTAGGGGTTATAGTTCGATTTAAACTGTCTATCTGATCTTGATTTAATTTTGGTAAGTGATATTTATCCAGAAAGTTGTCCATTTCCTTTAGGTTTTCCAATTTTGTGGAATACAGGTTTTCAAAGTATGACCTAAAGATTCTCTGGATTTCCTCAGTGTCCGTTGTTATGTCTCCCTTTTCATTTCTGATTTTGTTAATTAGCATGCTCTCTCTCTGCCTTTTGGTTAGTTTGGCTAGAGGCTTGTCTATCTTGTTGATCTTCTCAAAGAACCAACTCTTTGTTTCATTGATTCTTTGTACTGTTTTCCTAGTTTCTACTTTGTTGATTTCGGCTCTCAGGTTGATTATTTCCTGGCGTCTACTCCTCCTTGGTGAGTTTGCTTCCTCTTGCTCTAAAGCTTTCAGTTGTTCTGTCAATTCTCTAATGTGACTTTCCTCCAGTTTCTTCATGTGAGCACTTAGTGCTATGAACTTCCCTCTTAGCACTGCTTTCAGGGTGTCCCATAAGTTCGGGTATGTTGTGTCTACATTCTCATTAAATTCTAGAAAGTCTTTGATTTCTTTTTTTATTTCTTCCTCAACCAAGGAATGGTGCAATTGGGAGTTATTCATTTTCCACGTAAATGTAGGTTTTCTGCAATTCGTATTGCTGTTGAATTCTAGCTTTAATGCATGGTGGTCTGATAAGATACAGGGGGTTATTTCAATACTTTTGTACCTGTGGAGGTTTGCTTTGCTGCCAACTATGTGGTCAATTTTTGAGAAGGTTCCATGTGGCGCTGAGAAGAAGGTATATTCTTTTGTGTTTGGATGGAATGTTCTATAGATATCTGTTAAACCCAGTTGTGTCATAACTTCTTTCAGATCCTTTGTTTCTTTGTTAAGTTTCTGTCTAGTAGTTCTGTCCAGTGGTATAAGGGGGGTGTTGAAGTCTCCTACTATAAGTGTGTGTGGTTTTATGTGTGGTTTGAGCTTTAGTAATGTTTCTTTTACAAAAGTGGATGCTTTTGTATTAGGGGCATAGATGTTCAGGATTGAGACTTCGTCTTGATGGACTTTTCCTGTGATGAGTATGAAATGCCCTTCTTTATCTCTTTTGATTGCTTTCAGTTTAAAGTCTAATTTGTTAGATATTAGTATTGCTACCCCAGCTTGTTTCTTGAGCCCATTTGATTGGAAAATCTTTTCCCATCCTTTTACTCTGAGGTATCGCCTGTCTTTGAATTTGAGGTGTGTTTCTTGTAAACAGCAGAAGGATGGATTCTGTCTTCGTATCCATTCTGTTAGCCTGTATCTTTTTATGGGTAAGTTAAGACCATTGACATTCAGGGATATTAACGTCCATTGTTCATTGGTTCTTCTTAGTTTTGGATTTATTGTTGGTGGTATCATTGCGTGTGGATTTTGCCCTTCTGTTTCTTTTTGTGTTTGGTGAAATTCGATTAACTACTGACAGTGTTTTTGTGAGTGTAGTTATGTTCGTTGGGTTGGAGTTTTCCTTCCAGAGCCTTCTGTAGTGCTGGATTTGTTGATATGTATTGTTTAAATCTGTTTTTGTCGTGGAATATCTTGTTTTCTCCATCTATAGTGATTGAAAGTTTTGCTGGGTACAGTAGTCTGGGTTGACATCCATGCTCCCTTAGTGCTTGTAGGGTATCTATCCAAGACCTTCTGGCTTTCAGAGTTTCCATTGAGAAGTCGGGTGTGATTCTGATTGGTTTGCCTTTATATGTTACTTGGCCTTTTTCCTTTGCTGCTCTTAATATTTTCTCTTTATTCTGTAGATTTGGTGTTTTGATTATTATGTGTCGGGGCGACTTCTTTTTGTGGTCCAGTCTGTTTGGTGTCCTGTAAGCTTCTTGTACTTTCATAGGCATATCCTTCTGTAGGTTGGGGAAGTTTTCTTCTATGATTTTGTTGAATATGTTTTCTGTACCTTTGAGCAGTATTTCTTCACCTTCTTCTACACCTATTATTCTTAGGTTTGGCCTTTTTACGGTGTCCCATATTTCCTGGATATTTTGTGTTAGGGTTTTGTTGGACTTGAGGTTCTCTTTGGTGGATGAATGTATATCCTCTAGCGAGTCTTCAGTGGCTGAGATTCTCTCTTCCATCTCTTGAATCCTGTTGGATACACTTACATCTTTAGTTCCTGATCGTTTATCCAACCTTTCCATTTCCAACATGGTCTCATTCTGTGTTTTCTTTATTGTGTGTATTTCAGCTTTCATGTTTTGAACTATTTCAAGAGCTTCCTTCACTTGCTTGGATGTTTTTTCTTGGCTTTCTTTGGATTCTTTAAGAGATTTATTTATTTCTTGAATTTTTTGGTTTGTCTTTTCCTCCAATTCATTTAATTTTTTGTTTGTTTTCTCTTCTATTTCTTTAAGGGATTTTCTTGTTTCCTCTTTAAAGGTCTCTATCAACTTGCTGAGATAATTTTTGAGGTCCATCTCATCTTCATGCTCTGTGTTGGGCTTTTCAGCTCTTGCCGGAGTGGAGTCCCTAGGTTCTGGTGGTGTCATGTTGGTCTTTGTGTTGTTGAGTGAAATCTTATTCTGTCTTCTCCCCATATCCTTTTAGTGGGTGCGGGTGGGTTCTCTCTATCTCCTCTTGTGGCCCAGTGGTGTGTGGGGGCTAGGAATTCGATGTCCACAACTCTAGATGATCTCGACGCTCCTGGTGGTCTCCTCGCTAGTTCCTAGTTTCTTGGTCGTTCGGCGGAATGGAAGAGTGGGGTGCTACCAGATTTGGGGCACAGGGAGCTCCTCCCTGCCTGGGCTTGTCTGGCCCAAGCCGGCAGGCTCAGGAGGGGGTGGTGGGATGGGGGTGGTGGGGTGTTCTGGCCTGGAGTCGGGAGCGGGCAGGAGCTCACTCACCTAGTTCCAGGTCAGTCTTCGGCGGCAGAATGTAAGAATGGAGTGCTAGCAGATTGGTGGGGCAGAGGGCTCCTCCCTCTCTGGGCGTGTCTGGCCCAAGCCGGCAGGCTCAGGAGGGGGTGGTGGGATGGGGGTGGTGGGGTGTTCTGGCCTGGAGTCGGGAGCGGGCAGGAGCTCACTCACCTAGTTCCAGGTCAGTCTGCGGCGGCGGAATGTAAGAATGGGGTGCTAGCAGATTGGTGGGGCAGGGGGCTCCTCCCTCTCTGGGCGTGTCTGGCCCAAGCCGGCAGGCTCAGGAGGGGGTGGTGGGATGGGGGTGGTGGGGTGTTCTGGTCTGGGGTCGGGAGCGGGCAGGAGCTCACTCACCTAGTTCCAGGTCAGTCTTCGGCGGCGGAATGTAAGAATGGAGTGCTAGCAGATTGGTGGGGCAGAGGGCTCCTCCCTCTCTGGGCGTGTCTGGCCCAAGCCGGCAGGCTCAGGAGGGGGTGGTGGGATGGGGGTGGTGGGGTGTTCTGGTCTGGGGTCGGGAGCGGGCAGGAGCTCACTCACCTAGTTCCAGGTCAGTCTGCGGCGGCGGAATGTAAGAATGGAGTGCTAGCAGATTGGTGGGGCAGAGGGCTCCTCCCTCTCTGGGCGTGTCTGGCCCAAGCCGGCAGGCTCAGGAGGGGGTGGTGGGATGGGGGTGGTGGGGTGTTCTGGTCTGGGGTCGGGAGCGGGCAGGAGCTCACTCACCTAGTTCCAGGCCAGTCTGCGGCGGCGGAATCTAGATCAATATCTTATCCACATACCTAATTTATAGTAAATTTAATACACTATATAAGAGACACACATAAAATTCAGCAGCAAAACAGGACTGAAATGCCAGTCTTTTAAGAGTGATTTGATTTTTATAAGCTCTTGATATAGCAGCATACTAAGATGTACAATTATTTTGATATATTGTTTCACTTATTAGAAAGGAGGAAAAATTATTTTGTAAGAGAATCCTAGTGAGATAAAGTTTTCAGGCTAATTGCAAAATTATCCCTGAAAAGACAGATATGATGATGTAAATTCTAGATCATGGTTTAGAGGAGGGAAATGGATGAAGGTTAGCTGCATTTTAGGGTGGACTGGAAATGCTCTCTGTGTGTTTTAGAGCATCTATCATATGGCATCTGAAAGTGTTAGGGAAATCCAGGTAGATATAACCATAGGACATATTTGAGATTCAGTGTCTCAGTGACATTAAAGACCAGAGGACTCAGCATGGATTTATGGGTATCCTTGTTTAGACTTAGACTGTATTTTAGTAAACTCATTAAGGAATAGTAATCAAGTCATAGTTTTCACCTGGGTGCTTATACCAAGATGAGCCTTTCCATTTTATAGCATCTACTCTAAGACAAAGCATCTTGGTACCAAAGTAGAAACATGACTGCTCTTCCTTGCCTCTCTGCATATACCGGTAGAAACTGTGATTGATGTTTATAGCTAAATCTTTTTTATTAAATAACTGCCTTTCTCTGAGCAATGGAATAATTTGAAAAGGAATTTGTGTTCATTAGAGAACACTCCTCACTTTCTTCTGAACACTCTCGTGTTCTCTTCTAGAGAAAAGATGCTGCTTTGTGGCCCTGTCATCTTGATCTGATTCAGCTTCCTAATTATTTTACTTTAATGGAAGGAACACTGATAACAAATCCATAAATAAATGCTTATTAAAACAACTCATTTATCAGTGCCTCTTTATAATCAGTTCAATTGGGTTATGATTTAGGCTACAATGCCTGCAGCATGTTAATTTAGCTATTCAAGTGCAACAATCAGTAAGGACTTGTGTTTGTTTTTGACCTTCCTCTGAAAGATTTAGTACCACTCTCTGAGAAACACACTACTGATGTGAAGTTTGGTTGAGCCCCATATTACAAAAAGATATGCAATTTGATAAGGTAGTGGTCTATAATAAAACACTGCAAACATGAAATATGACTATCTAATCGCTTTCTTGATTTTTTGAAGTGAGTTGATAAAAAGATACAGCAATTCTTTTTCCTGTAACAGAATATAGTCAATAAACTTCCCAAAGAACTTGTTCTGTGTCTACATAAAGTTTTGTGAGATTAATCAAATAAATAAATATAGTAACTCTACTGCTCAGCAGAGTGCTTGTATACAAGTGTTAGTTCTAGATATGAATGGATGAAGCTACATGAGAGTATGCAATAGTACATACAAAAGAGAGAAATTCTCACATAAATGGTGAAAGAGAAGACTCACTATGTTTACATTAGAAAGACACACCAGAACAGCGTCAACTATGGACGTACGTTATCTACACAGCCTACAAAGTGGAAGATATGTGTAAACCCCCCTTAACTCTTAGATGTTAGGAAACAACATTGCAGAACAACATCTCTGCAGAACAAAATAAAACACACTTTGAGATGCTATTTAGACAATAGGATTTGCATATATTTACCACTGCCTCTTACCCTTACACTCTAAAAGAACTAGTGCATCATTTTAGGAATTCTTCCAAGAAAACTAAGCATTTTGGCACTCACAAAAATTCTGTGTTGTTACTGAAAACATTCATGTGCTGAGGAAGCAGAAACACAATGAAGAATATAAAATATCGGGTTTATTATAGTGGTTGACCATGGGCAGTTTGGGTATTTGTTGAACATTATATTGAAAGCTGATTTTGCTTGTAGGATTAGGCCTGGAGTTGGCAGAGAAGGCATCTGGAAGAGAAAGATGGATATGAAGTGGGAAAAGCAATGGCAAATTGGAACCACCCTATTTCTCGTCACCTACATGCCTGCTGTGTCTTGGGGATAAAACGATGCCCCCAAGTGCAGTGTTGGATGCCCGTGAGGACCAGTTGCTTAAGGATGCCAAGAGAGGAAATCCGGTGGCAGCCAGAGGAGCTTTGTACTTGGCTGTGCCTGAAAGAAAATAAACCAGAGGTTAACAGCATCCCACAGAGGCTGAGACAGCACATGAGCTCACAGTCACCTCAGAGAATAAAAGTGGGTACTCTTCCTTTCATGTCCATCATCCTTCAGATGGCATGCTGACCTCACTCTGGCCTATTGCCACCTAGATATCTCCAAGGAAGCAAATGCATCCATGGAGTTTCAGCTATAATAAACTGACAGACTAGAAAGCAACCCTTTGTTGATTTTTTTAGGGTAAATTCTTTTCCATATTTATGTTGTAAATTGCATATAATGATTGATCAGGGAGTTGTGGCAGGTATCCCATGGTTTTCAATACAAGCTACCACCTATGGGAGTGTCAGATTCTATTTAACGATAACATTTTACAGTGTTTTTAGAATAGGATAGGTGTAATAATTTCCCATAAAGCTGCTTTCTTTGTTGTTGTTTATTTATTTATTTTTTTGAGACAGGGTTTCTTTGGGGAACTCTAGCTGCCCTGGAAATCACACCGAGGAACAGGCTGGCCTTGAACTCACACAGATCTGCCTGCCTCTTCTTCCTGGGTGCTGGAATCCAAGGCATGGAGCGCTACAGCCTGGGTATTTCAGGTATTTTTCGATGTTAAATTACATTTAGTGATGTGTCGCTGGTGGTTGGTAGTGCTGTCTATGTATGCGCTACAATCTCTGTGACGATGAGAGGACAACTTCCAGCATCAGCTCTCTCCATTCACCATGTGGGTCCCGGGGACTGACCTCAGGCCCATGCAGGCAGCAAACGTTTTCCCACACTGAGCCTTTTCATCACCCAATGTTTAATTTTTATTGACACATTTTAGTATACTTAAACATATACATGTACCCCAAAGAGGCATCTTAAGAGATCTATACTGTGTGTAATTATTAGACTGAGTAATGATATAGTTGTTACCTCTGACATACATCTTTTTCTGTGTTCGAAACATTCAAAAATCTCATCTATTTTTTAAAATATTAAGTGAATTTTTGTCAACTCTCATTATGCTGCCATGTTAAAACTGGTGATGCCATTCCTCCCATACAGCTGCATTACTGTACCAATTGACCAGATGTTGTCTTTCTGTCCTCCCTGAACCCTTCCCATTTTCTAGTAACTATTCTTATTTTATTTATTTATTTTTGAGACAGGGTTTCTCTGTGGCTTTGGAGGCTGTCCTGGAACTTCTACCTCCCAAGTGCTGGAATTAACGGTGTGTGCCACCAATGCCTGGTTTAGTAACTATTCTTTATCATGTATCAGTGTGGATAATTTCTTGTAACTCATAGAAATGATTAAAGCTAATTTTTTTAAAAAATCACAATAAAATATATTATGTGTTTCAATTGTCAAAATGTATCAACTTAAGAAAGACAGTGGTGGTACATGCCTTAATCCTCAGCACTTGGGAGGCAGAGGCAAGTGGATCCCTGTGAGTTCGAGGCCAGCCCAGTCTACAAAGGGAGTTCAAGGACAGCCAGGGCTGCATAGAGAGACCCTGTCTCAAAAAAAAAGAAACAAATATATAACCATAAATACATATATTTAGTTTTCCTTCCTTCCTTTGTACAGGTCCAAAAGAGACATGCTGGCTACTTAAAGTGAATTCAGTAACCAGAACTTCATGGTTTTCCTGCAAGCATCACTGGGCACAGATATTTTGATGTTCCTGCCTTTCTTGATGAGCAGCATCTGACACACTTCCTGATAGCAGAATTTGGCTGGTTGGCATCAACCTCAACTTTTTCCAGCATAATTCCCTTGTGTGAGGGGAGCCTATGAAAGGATTGGCCTTCATGGCTGTGCCCAAGTGGGCTTGCTTGTATTGTTTATCATGCCAGTTCTGGTCTCATTGGTGACTGTGGAGCTTCCTGCCAGTACAGAGAGCAATACGCTTGCCCACCTTGCCAGTACCATGGCCTGAGAGGAAAATTAAAATTTTCATAACTGGAGCTGGAAGCTCAGTTAAACAAAACTTAGAAAACAGAAATACATTATCTGGACCCCATGAACTAGACTTTTACCTTAAGTTAAATGAATGAAACAAAATAGTCTATAAGCTTTCTGACATTATGGGGTAGACATAATGTTAAATGCTGTAAGTCATCTCTGAACACATCAAGCAATGGAGTAAGGCATCAACCAAAGGAAGAAATGATTGAAATTGTGATGATGCTGGAAAGGAAAGAACAAAACTGAGGTCCTTGATGATGTGGAACACAGAAAAATAGTCAAAGGGAACCGCTAAGCCTGTGTGGGAGGTACATATTTATAGTACATGCCATAGGCAAAAAATGAGAAAATCACACACACACACACACACACACACACACACACACACACACACACACACACACACAGTTTTAATGGCCCACTGTAGTATACATCATATAGGAAAATTACCATGTGATATCTGAGCTCACTGAAAACCGGTTCTGTAAGGAGGTTGACTCTTCCATCACACCAAGTGTTCTTCATATTACATATCCTCCAAGGTCCATTATCTAAAGGTGTTTGACCTCCTCCCAACTCTGTGACCAAATGGGAGAAACATGCCCTTGAGAAACGCTCTAAGATTAACCAATTCCAACAGATGTTAGTTTGTATCTTAGGATACAAAAGTAACCACAGTGAGCAAAATGAAGTCAAGAGTTCAGCCATGGGAAGCTCATTCAAGGAGAGAAATCTTAATCAAGATTTCTAACTGAATAATGCTTCATCTTCTTCCGTCTGTTTCTGCCTGATACTGGTAGCAGTGGATTTGATGACATTGTCTATCTGTTGCTGGTGGCTCTTTTACTCAGAAGCCTCACCCCAAAGGTTCAGTGTTATGTCTAGGAATCTGTGATGAAGAACTCCAGCTACATGCCTTAAAAGGCTTTGAAAGTGTTAATGAAGTAGAGCTAACAATAATTTTTAAGCCACTAAACATTCCCTTTCCTGCTCTTTGCAACAGGGCCATCCAGTATCACATTTATTTATGCACGGTAATGATATGTATCAGAAATCCTAGACCCTTGACTTAAACATATTTTTCCTAGCCTAGTGATTTATAGTAGCAGCTAATGAGCTCTCATCAGTGTAGTGCTCAATTATTCTAGATAATTAAACCCTGTTTTGGTCCTTTGGGGGCATTCAGGTGATTGAGGCATAAAACCTGTGTGCATGGTGTGTTTGTGCTGTGTGGTGGTGGTGGTGGTGGTGGTGGGGTGTGTGTGTGTGTGTGTGTGTGTGTGTGTGTGTGTGTGTGTGTGTGGTGTATGCGTGTCATGTGTGTGTAAGGCTGTTTCAGTATTGGGTGGTATTTGTTAATGCATCATGACCCAGCCCAGAATGACCCACCCAAGGGTACAGTGTGAAGTCACTTAGTCCTTTGTGTTGTAAGAAATTTATACACTGAAGAAGAAGCCACGTATCACAGATGGTGGACCTAGCTCATTGGATGGTTTGTGCTAGGAGAACAAGTGTTAAGCCGAGGGAGTCTGTGAGGCAGCCATCTGTGTTTGTCCAAGTGAATATGTGACTGTTCCAGGTCTTTAGGCAAAGGCAAAAAAGGATGATAGCATTTATCGCAATACGTACTCTCAAGATGCCAAACTTGCTTTTCCTAAGAAGACCCTAGACCCCCACCTTCAGCAAACTACTTTATATAAGCATGGGTTTATTTTCACTCCACTTCTTCTAAAAATAATTTGAAGCACCTGACCGGTCAATGGTCAATGGATATATTTCATGAATCACATTTATAATTTAAAGATGCCTCTCAACTCAAAGAGAGTAAGTGACAGTTTATTCTGGAGCCAAGTATCAATGGTTATGACCAAGAACACTAATACCATACTTCAGCATGGTACTGTTTCATGAATACTTTGACATGATCATTTATTTAATGTGATTATTTATTTAAAGTTTCAGAACAAAGACTCATAAATCCAGACTTTTAAAATGCATTGGTGGAAACAACAGGAAGCAGCAAAATGGGGAAAGCTCTACTATGGGACTCAGACACTATGCCCTTCTTAGTGTATGGACAGGTGGTCTAGGACTGTTCACACTCAAAAACAATTTTTCCCTTCCAGGTGGTGGTAGTGGCACATGTCTTTAATCCCAGTACTTGGGAGGCAGAGGCAGAGGCAGAGGCAGGTGGATCGCTCTGAGTTCAAGGCCAGTCTGGTCTACAAAGCAAGTTCTATGACAGCCTAGTCTGTGTCACTTTTCTCCCAAATTATCACAAGGATATTAGGCCAACCATGAGGCAGTTGATGAATGGTATTTACGAGGCTAAAATAAATCAAGGCTGTTTGGCTCCAGAAATGCAACTTTGAGTCCCCTCAACAATCAACAAAGTTCTAATTCATCAATTGTTGTCATACAATGTTTAACATAGTTGTAGCTTTTTGGGGGGACCTTTGGGTGAGATTGGCATATACATTCTAAATGTTCTGTCTATTGAGAAAAGCATTGTAAAAGGATAATTACTATTTAACAGACTAGCGTTTTGCAATTATTGTGTATAGATTTAGAATGCTTATTAACTTCATGATGATGTGGTCTTTAGGACAGTGCACTTATAGTTTTTATATTAAAATCATCTTTGATATACAAATAAGATAATAAGGCTGCTCACTGATTTTAGCCTATAGTTATTAATGAAGCCATTTAAAATTATGGTGGGGTATGTTTAAAGTTTTTTGAACTTCTCAAAGAGACCCTACATGATTTCATATAATTTTTACTTTAACACCTATGTCAAGAGTAACTTAATGATATGACTAATAAGTATTTATTATGTGCACATTTTATATCAAACAGTATTAATGCAAAGATGCACGGTAAGGAGCACCAAGGAGGGCAGCCAGAGTATACATAGCAGGCAT
>NW_023277102.1:0-30363 GCF_003668045.3 Cricetulus griseus
ACCAAAAACCACTATAGAGTTCACAATTATGTTTGTTATTTAAGGAGATTACACTATAATAATTTCCTACTTCTCTTTTATCCTTTCTAAATTTCCCACATATTCCACATTACTTTTTTTCATATTTGTGTTATTGGGCTTGCATTCTCTGCTGGTAATCAATAGCTCAAAAATACAAAGTTCTACAGGGAGAATTAGTAGCAATGGCATGCATATCAGTAAATACTAAATACATGCATGCACACATATACAGGATTAAGATATATGTGTTTTCTAAATTCTGTGAAGATACAGAAAGATCAAAAGTTACAGTAATAACAAAATTAGGAACATAGAATCCAGCTAAGGAATAGAAAACAGACTCTAATAAGGGAGAAAGATCCTGGGCCATTGTAATTGATCCAGGACATTTTTTCACTGTTATTTAAGGTGCTGGTGTATAAAATGGTAGTTAGCAATACTATCAAGTTAAAAGCAAATACATGTTCAAAACCTTTATGAGTACATTTAGTGCAAGCCCCAGATATTAATCAATAATTTCTTCTAAACAAAGTATCAATTCAAATAATAGGAAAATAAAACATTCCATAATAAGATCATAATAACCCAATAATAAAACTGCATTAGTATTTTACAGCTTAATTTGGAAACACAGAAATAGTCATTCAATTTTATTGCAAATTAAACATGTATCACATGTTTCTAAAATAATCTATCACATTATGTAATATTAACTGACTCAATTTATATAAATATTTCTGTTAAGAAATGAAGCTTAGTAACAGGAAATATTAAGAATCCTATCACAGGACATGGTTGATTCAAAGCACAGAAAACAAAAACATAGAGAATAAAATACCCATTTTAATCATTTGCCTATATTTATACTGTATATGCAGTAAACCATTTCTTCTAAATATATACCTTTTATAGTTATAATTAACAATTCTACCTCCCCCATCCATTTTTTTTGTCTTTTTATTAACTCATACACAACTACTTATCTTCTGGTTTGTTGAAACAGCAAGTCAGACAACACTTGGCACAGTAATGTCTCTCAATTTGCCTAGCCATGAAAACTGCATCACCACATCGATCAGAAGGATACTTGACAGGAGCAACTAAGTTTTCCATTTTCATTCATTCATTCTCATTATAGTATTTCAACACAGGAAACTCAAGCTTTTTTCTCTATGCTTATTCTTCTTGGAAGTGCTGTAAAAAAGACCTTTTCCTTTTCTTAGCACTACCCCAAAGTCTAGACACAAGATGAAGGAAGAATGGAGTCCTTATGTATGTTACAGTCCTCTACACAGCAGAATACTACTGCTGCACAGATTTCAACTGAACAAATTTATTCACGAATTATTAATTGTGCTCCACATGGGGCTCCTCCTAAGTGGCTTAATGTACATGTTATAGAGTTTATTAAAGATGGAAATTATGGGTACCCCCTTTACCCTATGCTGAGGTGAGTATACCCTCTGCTCATACCTGACTGTCACCATCACTGTGTCCTTGGATCTTTCTGGGCCTGCTCCTAGCATAGAGTGGACCCACCCAGAGAGGGGTGACATCTCTGAGTCCAGAAAAAAACTCATTCTTGGTTCTTCCTCTGCTCTGACCTCTGCTGAGTGAGGAGAATACCAGGAGAGGCCAGACCATCCATAGCTATAGAGACTGAAGTCTTGGCCCAAGTACACCACTGGGTGACAAGAAGCGATAGAGAGACCCCACCTGCACCCACTGGAAGAAGAGATGGGAAGAAGACAGAATAAGAACACACTCAACAACAGAAAGACCAATATGACACCACCAGACACCACTAGGGACTCCACTCCAGCAAGACCTGAAAAACACAACACAGGGGAAGAAGAGATGACCTAAAAATCTACTTTATGAAGATGATAGAGACCCTTAAAGAGGAAACAAGAAAAATCTCTTAAAGAATAGAAAAAAACAAACAAAAATTCAAGAAATAGATAATTCTCATAATGAATCTAAAGAAAGTAAAGAAAAAAAGCAAACAACTGAAGGAAGCAATCGAAACAGTTCAAGGCATGAAAGCTGAAATAGAAACAATAAAGAAAACACAGAATGAGGGGATGCTGGAAATAAAAAGGCTGGATAAATGATCAGGAACTAAAGATGTGAGTATAACCAATAGAATACAGGAGATGGAAGAGAGAATCTCAGTTGTTGAAGACTCTCTACAGGATATAGAGTCATCGATCAAAGAAAATCTCAAAGCCAACAAATTCCCAACACAAAATATCCAGGAAATATGGTACACCATGAAAAGGCCAAACCAAAGAACAATAGGTATAGAAGAAGGTGAAGAAATACAGCTCAAAGGCACAGAAAACACATACAACAAAATTATAGAAGAAAACTTCCCCAACCTACAGAAGGATATGCCTATGAAAGTACAAGAAGCTTACAGGACACCAAATAGGCTGGACCACAAAAAGTAGTCCCCTTGCCACATAATAATCAAAACAACAAACTTACAGAACAAAGAAAAAATACTAAGAGCAGCAGAGGAAAAAGGCCAAGTAACATATAAAGGCAGAGTTATCAGAATTACTCCAGACTTCTCAATAGAAAGTTTGAAAGCCAGGAGTTCCTGGACAGATGTCCTACAAACACTAAGGGAACATGGATGCCAACCCAGACTACTGTACCCAGCAAAACTTACAATCACTATAGATGGAGAAAACAAGATATTCCATGACAAAACCAGATTTAAGCAATACAAATCTGCAAATGCAGCCCTACACAAAGTATTGGAAGGAAAACTCCAACCCAACAAAGACAACTACACTCACAAAAACATAGGCAATAAATAATCTCACTTTACCAAACACCAAAAATGAGGGGAAATTCCACACAATAACACCACCAACAATAAATCCAAAACAAACAAGAACCAACAATCAATTCATATCCCTCAATGTCAATGGTCTTAATTTGCTTATAAAAAGATACAGGCTAACAGATTGAATATAAAGACAGAATCCATCCTTCTTCTGTATACAAGAAACATACCTTAACTTCAAAGACAGCTGTTACCTCAGAATAAAGGGTTGGGAAAAGATTTTCCAATCAAATGGGCCCAAGAAACAAGCTAGTGTAGCAATCCTAATATCTAACAAATTGGACTTCAAACTACAATCAATCAAAAGAGATGAAGTGCATTTCATACTCATCAAAGGAAAAGTCCATCAAGATGATGTCTCAATCCTGAACATCTATGCCCCAAATACAAAAGCACCCACATTTGTAAAAGAAACATTACTAAAACTAAAAACCACTCATAAAACCTAACACACTTATGGTAGGAGATTTCAACACCCTGGTCTAACCACTAGACAGGACCAACAGACAGAAACTTAACAAAGAAACAAAGGATCTAACAGAAGTTATGACACAATAGGGTTTAACAGACATCTATATAACATTACATCCAAAACAAAAGAATATTCTTTCTTCTCAGTGCCACATGGAACCTTCTCTAAAATTAACCACATACTTAGCAACATAGCAAAACTCAACAGATACAAAAAAATTAAAATAACCACATGTATCTTATCAGATGACCATGCTTTAAAGTTAAAATTCAATAACATCACAAATTGCAGAAAACCTATAAACTCATGGAAATTGAATAATGAACAATTGCACTATTTCTGGGTTGAGGAAGAAATAAAAAAAGTAATTAAAGACATCCTAGACTTTAATGAGAATGAGGGTACATCATACCCAAACTTATGGAATACTTTGAAAGCATTGCTAAAAGCAAAGTTCATAGCACTAAGTGCCCACATGAAGAAACTGGAGAATAGTCACACTAGAGAATTGACAGAACAACTGAAAGCTCTAGAACAAAAAGAAACAAACTCACCACCAAGAAGTACATGCCAGGGAATTATCAAACTGAGGGCTGATATCAACAAAGGTGAAATTAGGAAAACATTACAAAGAATCAATGAAACAGAGTTGGTTTTTTCAAGAAAATCAACAATATAGACAAACTTCTATCCAAACTAACCAAAAGGCAGAAAGAAACAGCATGCTAATTAACAAAATCAGAAATGAAAAGGGGGTTATAACCACTGACATTGGGAAATCAGAGAATCCTCAGGTCATACTTTGAAAACCTATACTCCTCAAAATTCGAAAATCTAAAGTAATTGGACAATTTTCTGGATAGATTTCACTTACCAAAATTAAACCAAGAACAGATAAGCAACTTAAATTGATGTATAAACCCTAGTGAAAGAGAAGCATTTTATCAAAAATCTCCCAACCAAAAAAGGCCCAGGGCCAGATGGCTTCACATACAGAATTCTAACAGAAATTCAAACAAGAGCTCATACCAGTACTCCTCAAATTGTTCCACAAAATAGCAGCAGAAGGACGTTGCCAAACTCTTTTTATGAGTTTACAATTACCTTGATACCCAAATAGTAGTATCAAGTGTATTTCTCCATAACTCAGAAGAGTCATACTCTAAACTCTATGTATAGTCTAATGTGCACATTACAGAAAAAATTTAATGACACTAAAATAATGAATCTGAAAATAGATATTGTGTTATTGTAGTATACAATTACACAGAAGAATTTATAATGAATAAACTAGAATTTATGGTCATTGAGTATGACAACCTATTATCACAATACTCCAGATGCTGAAGCAGGAAATTTAAGAGTTCTAGCATATCCTGGAATACTTACTAAGAACCAGTCTCAAAACAATGACAACAATAAAAAAGCTAAAAATCCTAGCATTCACTTTGTTGATTATTTGTCATTAAATGAAACTTCAAATGTTTGAAGATAATAGGTCTATGGACAAAAACCTATATTTCTCATAAATAACTCCATTACAAGGTCATTATAATAATATTATGTAAATGTAAAATGTGCTTCAAAAGGTAATAAAAAGAATGTACAGTTTTAGATATTAATTTTTTAACAAATTAACTTTTTTCCAATTAAAAACAAAATCTAATTTTCAAAAAATAATCAATAAAAACATGCCTTTATTTACAGTTAAATGTTTTTATTTTAATAAATTGCTTGTATTTATAGATTGAAATAACTGAGGGGTTAAGAATCTGTCAATATTTCCACTGTTTTAAAATAGTTGGATCTCTTAAGCAAAGTAAAGCCAGTCTTTCTTACCAGATGACGGTTATTTGCCATTGAAAAAAATAAGTCTGCTTTAACTTCTTTTAGAACCCTACGTAGCCAATACTGTAGGTAGCAATCACAAGTATGTGTAGTGCTCACCATGCCCAAATGCAGAAGAGATGGATAAAGGACCTGGGAAGGAGGCTTTCATCCTCTTTTCAGGGTTCTGGTAGGGTCTTGAAAGGTTGCCGAGACTAACCTGGGTTTTCGGTGTAAGTAATCTCCCACAATAAAATACCAGTCTTATTCTTATTACACATCCCCAAGCCCATGAGTAAGTAAATATAAGTATCTCAGGATGTAAATATAAAGTGGCTACAACAGAAACAATCTGTTCTCACCTTCATCCAATGCTTCCCCTGAGTTTTAATTACTGAGAATATAGTTCTCAGAAGACAAAGTATTTATCACAGATAGAATATATCTCATGTGATAAGACACACTTTTCCAAATCAATAGCTCTAATGGACTCACTATTCAGTGAGGCTCTTCCCTCAGTCTTCTTTGTAAATGAACAAAAGTATAGACATATGTACACAATTATATACACCATTTGTTTACCCAGCACAGGCAATTTATGCTTTGTTATACAGTCAGAAGACAGTGCCTGTGGGAGATATTAAGGTCAAAGGGTTGAATAAGTTTTTTGTCCTAATGAAAAGAAACCCCACCAACATCTCTAATACTTTCTTCCATGTGAACATGTTGAAAGATGAACAAATCCAAACTAGAAAATGACCAGAAATCTTCATCATGGACTTTCCACTCCCAAAATATAAGGAATGTGTATTAATTGTGTGAGTGACTTGTTGTGTTGCTTTTATCAGAATATTTATTCCCCAAACTGGAAAAGATACTAACACAGAAATCTTAACCATCTGGGGTGGCTGAGAGTAGTGTTACCAGATACTTCCAAGAGGTTCTTACTGTTACTGCATACTTCCCATACACATTTTATCAATGAAATGTTTGTGTGTATTTTAAAGAACAAGTTTAAAACATGAGATTCTAAGCATATTTAAAAAAGAAAAATGGACAATCAACCCTGTAGCTCATTTATAGAGTGCTTGACTACCATGCACAAAGCTCTGGATTCAACACGCAATACCACAAATAAAAAATAAATGACTGTTATGACTTCTATGAGGTGATGACAGAACTGATTAAAAAGGAGTGGACAGAAGAAAAATAGTAAGGAAAAAGAATGTAGGCTTACTACCTTCCATATGACAAGATATATGTGATAGTCAGTATTAGCTGGAAAATCAAAACTCAAGAATGGCCTCTAAACTTGTAAATGTAACAGGTGATAATGTAAAGTTTTGCATTTGCCAAAAGCAACTGTTATGAGGAGCGGGGTGGCTCTCCTGTGCCAGGGTCATTAGGAATCAGCTATGCTAGGGCTGGCAAGGGAAGGGATCAGCTCGCCAGCGAGGAGATCACAGCTCTCCCTGGTCAGTGAGGGGCAGGGCCAACCCAGCAGAGCCCTCATATTTCAACACAAGGTTCAGCACCAGGAAATGGACATCAATACAGTTCCCAGCTGCAGCAGGACCACAGATCCCAACATGCCTACCAGCAGCATCTTGGGCCTGGATGTCTTAGAACCGCCCTGCTCCAGACTTGGAAATCTAGCCCAACCCTTCATTATAGGAGTGGGAGAGCGGGCTTCACCCCTCACCTGATGGTGGGGTGGTTTCTGGGGCCTGAATGACCAACTCTGCTACCACCTGTACCCAAAGTGTTTTGCTACCCAAACACTTCAAGGCTTTGAGCTGACACTTTCCTGCATCTACCTCAGCTATGACCTGCTAGATGAAGTGAAGGGACTGTTTCTTCAGGTCCATTGCTGCACGACCTCCATGACTCATTGTAACAGCAGGATATACGTGAGGGGTATTGGTGAGGTTCCAGTATTGACAGTTTACCAGAGGCCTTGAAACTGATCAACAACACATTCCACAATGAACATTTGAAAGTAAAATTGTTTGGGGAAAAGTGTATGCCTCATGATATGCAGAATCTTCCAATGTCACTAAGACCAATGAAGAAGGGATGGAGAGTCAGCACATGTGGAGGAGTGAAGTGGCTTTATGTTTGTTTGCTTTTTACATTTGTTTGTTTTTTGTTTTTATGCTCTGGGGTTTTGTTTTGTTTTTAATTAATATTTTTATTTTTTATTATTTTTAAAGCAACTGATAGTACAAAGGGAAAGGGAAGTTAGAGTATGTAGGTTTCCCAGCTTCCTAAATTTAGAAATAAACAGGGTATTTTCTATTCAACATAAAACTGTGAGCATTAAAAGGAATAATAGAAATAATCTAAAACACTAAAAGGCTATTTTTGTAAGATAATCACAATTTTACACAAAGTAGATGGCACATTTGTGGTACTTAACTACGCACTAGAATCATGGTTGAATGACAACATATTCTTAGCACAGTTAAGTTGGTAATTTAGGACATTTACAGTTTACTAAACCAGCTAGACATTTGGTTATCAGTAACACAGCATAATAAAATGGAAAGATTGAAAGAAATATCTCATACATGCACTCCTGTATCCAAATAGATTCAAGGATTTGAATACCTGCTCAGATACTATGGCCATAGGGCATGCTCAACTTACCATAGTGGGCTCCTCTCCAGTTTTGCAGTATGGTCTCCTCAGGAACCACTTTATTTATCTTTATGTGACAATGAATGGACATGCAATGTTGCAATAGTGGCACTTTTATCTTGGGCAAACCATTACCTGTCTAAGAGAATACATGTCTGATATTGTAAACTTAGATAGCTAACCATGGCCAGAAAAGGCATGAACCAGAGAGTAGAAAAGATCTAATACTTCCATTTTCTTAAAACAATTTAATATGTAATTATATATCCAAAACACATATCCTTGTGCCCACAGACAGGTATAGCAATTGACCCAACTCAAAGCAACTTCTTTTTTAAATATGAGACTATTATAAAGACTGACAACTCATCAAAATAGAGAGAAGTGACCATGCTGTGTTAATGCAGACTCACGAATCTACAATTGTGTCATTTGTGGGACAGGTAAGATGCAACTCTCAATAAAGTGTTTGCATATACAAAACAAACATGACAGAATCGACTAATATGCAAATGTGAACAGGTACAATTCCACATAGGACAGCCATACAAGTTGAGTTACAGGTGGTCAACATCTGATGAGAGAAAGAGAAAATCAGTCTCCCCCAATTTGTACAGTCCTCAATGGTCCATGCTTGACAGAAGTACAGATGGGCAAATCTAAACATACTCAGTGAATTAGAAATATATATATTTAAACAAACCATACATATACACTTACGTAACTCATTAAAGAAGTCATATGTGTGTGTGGGGTGGGTACACTGGACAAGCTAAGGCACAAGACGGAGGGAAGTTGGCAGGAGAGATTTAGACGCAGTCTCCATGTGTGAATTTTTCATAAACACAGGAAAAGCAATAGATCTTCAAAGAACAGGAATCCTGGGGAAATGTGAAAACTGCACCCAGGTATTAGGAAACAAGTCCATCAAGTCATTGACAATGTTTTCCTAAAGAAAACATACAAATAGAATAAATTTTGGAAGTCGCTACAACTGAAAATAGAAAGTTTTGAATTAGAATGACCCATCACAAAAGCAGTGCAAGGAAGTGGAAAGTTGATGAGGAAAATAAAGGTTTGGTTTGGTTATGTTTTGTATTTTTTTTAATTTCAGGGTAAGCCTTGACTAGCTAATGATGTATTTTTTTTTTAGTTTACAAAGTACAGGTTTTAACACAGACCTAAGCACTGATATTAAGATAGAGGGGGCTCTAAGGGAAAGGTCAGCTTGCACTTGAGGGTCTTGAGACATGAGAGACTGGCTTTTTGTTTCTATTAGTACTTTTAAGGCAGAAATTTTTGAGCTCCTGTTGATGTTCCAGTTATGGGTGATCACAAGTCTTCAGTGCACAGATATTGCCTGATGACCATTTCACTCTGGACAGACTAGAAACAGTCCAAACACCAATCAGACCATCAGAAACCAAGTCTATTTTCACGACTTAAATGAGACCTTGAAAGGGAAGAAGTTTGGGGAGATGCATACTGACTGGGCTATGCTTAAAAGGCACAGAGCAAGCAAAGCCATCTGCTCTAAGCCTACTCTCAGTGGACCCCGACCTGCAGTCCAGGTGGGCAGACATTTGCCACATCACTAAAGAGCTGACACAAGTCACGTGACTTGAATCTGACCAATGAGATAATCTCAATAGGTATCTCAATCTGATAGGCTCAGTTCTGTACCTGTCACCAATCAGGTCACAGATCAGGATGGACACATAACACAAATTGAGCCATCAAGAGACAGTTGGTGCCAGTCTTGGGAGTGAAGACAGAGCGTTCACTTCGCTGACACCAGTGCCAGTGGCAGTGTGCGCTGTAAGTGCTTGAAGCCGCAAATTGGAAGAGGATTTTCTCATCAACCAAAGCAACACCAGGTACAGCCTCATTGGCTGCTGTCTTCCAAGGCTATTTTGTTTTAATGGGACCCAGAATGCTCTCTTTGTCAAAACATTTTGGAGTGTAGATTGGGCCACTAAACATTGTTCCTACTGGCTGACTCCTCAGGAACCTGAGCCTGGATTATAAACCACCCAGTTCTCTGTGGATCACTTGTTTATCTAAAGAGTCTGTGGTGGCTGAGACACCCAGGCCCCTTCTCAGAACATTGTGCACCACCCCAGGGAGACTGCTATTCTATTCCTTGACCTCAGTGACCTATCTTATGTTACCTCAATGTTTTTTTTTTCTTTTTGGTTTTTGAGACCAGGTTTCTTTGTGTAGCTTGGAGCCTGCCCTGACACTTGCTCTCTAGACCAGGCTATCCTCAAACCCATGTAAACTTGCCAGCCTCTGCCTTCCAAGTACTTGGATTAAAGGCATTCATCACCATCACCAGTCAGGTTCCTTCAAAGTACACATTTTTGAGACTGGCATGTCACATGTAACAAAATCATCTTCTTTTGTGACTGTTTTCTGGAAAATAACTGAATTACATTCTTGGAGCTGTGGGGTTTTTACCCTGAATTTATTCATATTTTTTGTTTATGTTTTTTTTTGGCTTTGGTTCTTTGTTTTTGTTTTTGTTTATTTTTTGTTTTTGTTGTTGATTTTTTTGTTTTTGTTTTTGTTTTTCTGTTTTGGAGACAGGGTTTCTCTGTGAGCCTTTCCTGTGGAACTTGCTCTGTAGACCAGTCTGGCCTCTAACTCACAGAGATCCAACTGCCTCTACCCACTGAGTACTGGGAGTAATGGTGTGTGTCCCCACTACTAGAGCCCTTCTCTGCATATGCTTTATTTGCCAATTTTTATATTAGAATTTACCTTCTGTTCCTCAGTCATGAATTCATCTTGAGCATGAACATGACCTTGTTTATGTTCTTTTGAACTTGATGAAAATTTCAAGTGATTTCAATTAGGATTGTCATATTAAGGTGCATAAACTCTTGGTTTGTAATCTCTGTTAATTTTACATTTTGGAGTTACTTTGTTCTATTTATTTATTTTTCTCTGTGTTATTTATCTGTCTGTGCCACAACACACATTTTGGCAACTTAAGAGGAAAACTCTTGGGTGCAGGTCAGTACTCGTTTTCCAACACATGGGGTGTATGAAGGAAAGCTTATAAGCATTGCAGTGGCTCAGATTGGATAGACAGGGATTCTGGGACTCAGGAGCCATGGAATACTGAGTGTTACAGCTAGGATGGAAAGTTATTCTGACAGTCACAATCGCCATCCAAAGAATATCGCAGGTCACAGTAAGTGTAGCAGCTTACATCCCTGATCCAGGGAAAGTCTTCCCCAGTGTAATAGCTTTGCTTGGGCAGAGAAGGGCTTCCCAGGTGACGCTGTTTCAGTTCAGCTCAGGTCCTCCTGGAGTGTAACAACTCCACTTGGCTGAGTGTAACAACTCCTCTTGGCTAGGGAAAGTCTTCCCTGGCAAAAGTGTTACAGCCTTGCTTGTCTCCTTTGTCTAGCTCAGCAATTCTCTGGCTTCTGGGAAAAGTTACTTCTCTTCTCACCTCTGTTATGGTGAAGGAAGGTCTAAGGCAAACATCATTCAAGAGATTTATTTGGAGGAAAAAATCCAGGAGAGTGGCTGCCCTCTGACAGGGAGGCAGAGGAGAGCCAGACAGCTGGGCAGCCACACACTGAACTGGCACAGGTTTTATATAGGGCTTCTTAGAGGCAGTGTTTTTTCCAGGGAGTTTTCCAGAGTGGGGATTGGTGAGATTTCCAGAGTGGGGATTGGTGAGCTCAGACTGGCTAGATCTCCTGCTCAGGAATTAGTTAGGTTGCTGCACAGGTTTAGGGTCAGGTTTGGCTCTAGTTTCAGGGCAAAAGTGTGTTTCTTTCACTGGTCCTTTTTAGTCTTTTGGCTCTAATTATAGGGACAGGATGTATTTCTTTCACTGGCTCTGATTCCAGGGACAAAGTGTGTTTCTTTGAGCCAAGTTTCAGGGTCAGGGTGAATTTCTTTGCATCTGGCTGCAGGGCCAAAATATGTTTCTTTGACTCTGCTCAGGGTGTGTTTCTTTGGCTGATCCTTTTTTCCTACATTCCCCCTTTTTGTTTATTAGTAAAACAACTGGGGCTTGGAAAAGGGGCAGCATTATCATTAGACTACTTCCTATTGAACTGGATGTTGAGGTTCATGGGACAATCTTTATTTTCTTCCTCTGGATGCATCCATGTGTTGCAGACCTCTGGTTCCTTAGCTATGGACTAGTAATCCTGCAGCAGCAACTGGTTGAATGTCTGGGTTAGAAATCCTTGAACTTGTTGTTGAAGTTTATAAGGCAGGGTGCCACTAGTAGGATTAAGAAAAGAGAGTGAAGAGGGGTTAAGAAACGGACCAACTAGTTGCACATTGGACTATCAATGATCTACTGTTTAGAGGTATCAAAACTGTTCCTTATGTTTTTGAATGTCTCTTAAGTTGTTGAATCTTATCTTTTACTATACCTGATGGTTAACATAGAAACAGCATTCTGATTAGATTGAAGGGTGAGGATAGTTTGAGCTACCTGTTGGAAATCTGGGATGAACTGCAAGGAAAGCCTATGGTACATATTTAGGTAGGAAGGCAGTCCTGCTGCTCTAGTGATATAAATGTCAGAAGGGGTATGACCTAGATTATTGTTTGCCATGCTATGCTGCTATAAATTCAGTGATGGAAATTGACATGGATTTTATCAGGTACCACCCTTAATTTAGGGAAAAGGAACATCAACCAGGGTGTAAGTGGGCATGTAGGAGAAGTGGAGTGGAGCTGCCAGTCTGATCCAGGGAGGGAAGCCATGCTTGATGAGTGGGGAAATGGAGACTCTGATGCTCAGAGGTAGGATTAGAATTGACAAATTTTACAAGAAACAGTGATAGTCTTTAGATAGGATAGATCCTCAGAGGTAGGGTGCAAGTAGGCTTGAAGAAAGTGGGACAAAGCATGACTATGAGGGGGAAAGATCTGGTGCTGAAAGGACAAAATTTGTTGAGTATCTGGAGATGGTTATGGAGGCATGGGTTGTAAAATGAGAGTGCCTTGTGGCATGTGATGGGGACCCAGGACCCTGAGAGTCATAGCTCTAACTGCCTCATCAGCTCTGTTACTTTCTTTGGAAATAGGACTGAAAGTGAGTTGGTCAGAAATGTATGTGTGTGGGGGGGGTCAGTCCAAGCAAAGACAAAGATATTCTGTGACTGGGGGTCCAGAGGAATAGAAAAGAAGGTAAAAGAGAAGTTTTTGAAAGGATGATGGAGAGGAGAGTTTACGGATTGGGTACTACAGGATGAAGGGAAACTACTTCTGAGTTGACAAGTTGGAGATCCTGAACCAAGCAGTAGACTCCATTGTTATTGGTTTTTTTTTCCTGCAAGTATGGGGTGTTAAAAAGGGGAAGAAGTGCTGCTCAGAAGATTCTTTCCTAGCGTTTCAGAGATGAGAGGTTTAAATCCTCTGAGACTTTAGAGTGAAAGTGGGTATTGAGCCTTGGTTATATATGTGCAGAGGTTTTGTAGTCAAATGATGAGAGGGGTATGATCTTTGGCTATAGAGGGGTTTTGGGTGTCCCATAGCTGAGGA
Organism: Cricetulus griseus; assembly: GCF_003668045.3. Taxonomy (NCBI): domain Eukaryota; kingdom Metazoa; phylum Chordata; class Mammalia; order Rodentia; family Cricetidae; genus Cricetulus; species Cricetulus griseus. Next base: position 13,341 of record NW_023277102.1, read on the forward strand.
TCTACCTGAGAGGATGGTAATAGAAGAAGTGTGTCAGATCAGATGATGTGGTTTGTAGAAGACCAAAGCAGTCCCCCTGAACGAGGGTGTCAGTTGGAGATCTTGGGCAGTATATGGGGCCACTGTCAGTGGAACCAGTATTTATCCCTAGTGTATGAAGGTTCTTTTGGGAGCTCAAAGCTTTGGGGCTTTGGGATACTCTCTAAGCCTACATACATGTAGTAGGGTAGTACGTCCTAGGACCTACTCCGAATGATGTTGCAGAGTTTGTTGATCTCCCATGGGAGGCCTCACCCTCCGTGAGGAGTGGATGGGGCATGGGATGAGGAGATAGTGGGGGAATAAGAGGACAGGAGGGAGAGGGAACTGGGATGTAAAATAAGATTGTCTTTAATTTAAATGGAATTAATTTTTAAAGAGGATGCCTGTCAAGTCCTTCTAGGTAAGCCTGTCCTGACAGTTCCTCCATGTTTTATACTCACATCTGAAGATTGGGCACCAAAATTAGAAGAAGTAAAGCACTTGCAGCATTTGACTTTCTGGATCTGTATTCTCAATCCATTGAATCTTTTCCTCATCTGTCTATTTACCTAGAAAGATGGTTCACAACAAAGATGGCCAATGTGCTAAACATCTGAAACTAGGCTTGTGAATTTGCAGCTGGGGACAAGTTGTAAGTTCCCTTTTCTTGATTAATGACTGATGTGGGATTCCATCCCACATCCTTCCCTTGAAGTTGGTCCTGAGACCAAGTTGTAAAAGAAAGTGAAGTTAGTGATCCAGGAAGAACAAGCTAATAAGCTGCTCTCCTCCATGTTTACTGCCTAGGCTCCTGGTTGAAATCCTAAGCTGATTTAATTCAGTGGCAAACTTTTATCATAACATGTAACTTGATTTTGTAATGATGTCTATCAGTAATAGCAAGTATCCTAGGACAATGTCTAAAGATGGGTCTCCACCATGTCTCAACCTCAACCTCTCATTCAGCATCTCCCCTTCTATCTAATCCCATCTTCAAGACAGCACTATGTGTCTCTAGAACTTAGCTTCATGCATCACACACCTAAGCCGAGAACAGTCAAGCCACAAACTCAAAGTACAAGCAAAACACCCAAATCAGGTGTGTTGGTGAGAAGTAATAAAGCAAACTAAATTGAGGAGACCTAGCTCAATTCCAAAGACAGAAGTAACATGAAAAGGTCAAGCACAACTTTGTTCCTCCCCAAATTACCAATCACTTAATAATGGTCCACTGTTAAGAGTCCTTGAAAACAAAATTCAATACCTAGTATTCAAAATAATGACTTAATATATTTTGATAACTCAAACATGATAAGATAAACTCATGATGCCCCAGGGAAAGTAATTTTACTTTTGGAAAAACCTAGTGTTATGTGCCACAATTCAATAAACATTTAAGAAGATGTTAGTTAGAGAAATTTTCTAAACAGGTTGACTGGAGTGAAATAGATGAAAGTACCAGTTACACGAATAATCTAATTACTGACAGTGCACAGGAAATTGTAATTATCTTAAATTAGTTTTGTTGAAAAGAAAGAATTTTCTGGATTGTTACTTTCAACATGTATCACCAGTGTTCAGTTCAGATAAGTACATGCCTATTCATGGGTTAGTTTTTGTCTCTGTCATACATATACATACATCCCCAACTCTGAAAAACCCCTTTAAGAAACCTATTAATTGATTTATCTTGTGTAGTGGTGTTTTGACTATGAGGAGTTATGGACTGCTTGTAGGTAGCTGTAGCACATATGTGTGTACTTACTCACAGGATAGCAGAACACAGCAGATTCACTGACTGGAGTTATAGACAATTGTGTAAGAGTGCTGGGATTTTAAACTGGTTCTCAGGAAGAACAGCTGGTGCTTGTAACAACTAAGCCACAGCTCACCAGGGCAAACTTCATATTTTGATGCAGTCAGCAACAATTCTATATTGTAGAAAGGCCCATTATAGATGGCACAAATATGTAGGTTGTATTTGTACTCTTCCATGGAGGTAGGCTGAGATCTGTATTTTCAGAAAGACAGTGAGTGTGGGGTCAATGAAGACTTGAAGGACAGGGAAAAGTCTTAGAGGGGTGGGGGCATGCCTATTGTTTGTGATAAACACTCATTCTACTTCAAAACTGCCTGAAACAGGAATATCTGGTCATTTTCATACTGATATGAAAGCACAAAAATGATGCAACTAGAAAACTGCCCCAGAGGGACTGTCATTTCAGCCATTGATGCAATAATTGGTGAGTATCAAATTCATCTGCATAGCTGAGGTAACTTAGAGAAGCTCATGGCACATCTCTTCAACATACTGGGCACCATGGTTATAGGAAGCAGTGATTGACTAAAAGTTCATTTTAGTGGGAATTCATAAACTAATGCATGAGGAGATGAGACTGAAGAATATTTGGATTTCAGGAGAATGTTCATTGATTAAGATAATTTGTGATACACAGTCTATAAATGTAAATATGTGATGAGAGAGGCAGTGCAGAAACTGTGGGAGTGGCCAACCAAAGACTGGTCCAGCTTGAGATCCGCACCATGAAATGTAGCCTACCCCTGATACTGCCTGGAGGGAAAGGACACAGAGGCTGGATAGATCAGAGACCTAGGATAGATCCAAACACAACTGGCAGAAAAGGGCAATGAATTGATTCCTAATGATACTATGCTATGCTCATACATTGGTGCCGAGACCAATAGTCATCACAGGTTCTATATCCAGCAACTGATGGAAACAGATGCAGAGACCAACAGCCAGACATTAGGCTGAGCTTGGGGAATCCTGCACAACAGGGAGAGGAAGGATTGTACAAGCCAATGCAGTAAAGGACAATTAAATTAAACCAATGAAATCAACTAATCTGGGTTCCTAGTAGCTCACAGAAACTGAACTGACAACAAAGGAGCATGCATGGGACTGACCTAAGAACTCTGCACATGTTATAGTTGTGTAGTTTGATTTTCTTGGGAGACTCTATTGCCTGATTTGGGAACCCTTTCCTCCCACCAGCTTGCCTTGTCCAGCCTTAAGAGGATAGCAGGTGCCTAGTTTCAATGCCTCTTAGTATACCACAGCTGGTTAATATCCATGGGGGACCTATATTTGATGAAGAAAATTAGTGGAGGAGTAGACTGGGTTGAAGAGGGGAATCTGCAATCACAACGTGAGAACATATAAAGGAATTGTCATATACACACAATGGAAGAAAGAAAAGAAAATTAAAATGCTGGGATCTCATCATGTTAGAAGGAATCCAGGAAACTAAGAGGATTACCTACCACATTGGAAGAATACAGTGAATAGGGATGGGGACTTATTGCCGTAGATGATCCCTGGGAGCATGTGACAGTTTCCTCTGAGTAGTTTCAGGAGCTCATTACTACTAATGCAAGAATGTTAAGCATCTTCATCAACTGATAGCTACTGAATTAGGCTCCTCATCAGATAAGGAGCCTCGGTCCCAATAACTGCCAAACTTTGGTTTGATATTGGTACAGGGGATTAAGTGCATACAAGTGCATGTCCAGTCACAAATACAAAATTACAATTGAGTCTCATTGATGGATGCCAATGATACATTCTATATCATTCTCAGTAAGAATAAGATTGTCAGTGATGATCATTCCTGTTTCAGTAATTTTAAGAGTTCATTTCTAAAAAATAACCATTGTTAAATAATGTTCATTAGTCCAGTATATAAACTTATTGAGGGGGTATTAAATACAAGGTACTAAATATACACACAGCAATCACCATTGATATCCTGACTTCTCCCTATACAGCATCCTGGACAACCTGACCCTGTTCCTGCTCCCAACTCCTCTCCTTTTCTGCCCCGTAGTTTCTTCTCAGTACCCACTCTGTGCCAACACTTTCTTGGGCTTGTGCCTTCTCCCACCTGCCTGTCACTCAACTGCCAGTCCTCTCCTGGGCCTGTGCCTTCTGCTTAGGGAACCGTTCTAGGTTGCGGTGCCCCTCTAATCCTCTGGCTCTCTCCCTGAATCAGGATAGCTCTTCTCCAGAGCACATTTGTGTCCCTGGATCCATTTTTTGCAGGTGATAGCTCCTCACTGACAGCTAGCAAAGGTGGCATGGCTGCATCGTGCATGCTTCAGGTGGCTGTATAAGGACTCTGCATGCTGAAACCAGCAATCCTACCACATGAAAACCTCACTTAATGGACCACTATCCAGCTATTCCCACTCCTAGATATTGGGAAATCTAAGCTAGTATCATAGTCATGAAAGGTAGGAGCTGTGTCATTGCCATGCTTCACTGTTCAGATAAAGGTATGATTACCCATCTGACCCAGTCAACCTCCATGATATTACCTATTTGAATAATTACATTTATTTAGAGACTGTGTTTCCTGTAGCACAGGCTGACCCCAAAAGCTCTATGTAGCTGAGGATGGCCTTGAACATATATATGTTCTTTCTAACTCCCTTGAGAGCTGGGATTACAGGCATAAACCACTAACCCTGATTCATGGGGTCCTCAAAATTGAACCCATGGCTACTTGTGTGCTCAGCAACCAGCTCTGGCCTGTTGGTTTTTTTGTTGTTTTGAACTGTCCCATGTGCCCAGGAGGGTATTCCATTATTGTTTTATCGCAGTGAGAAGTGTAAGAAAGTGTCCATCCATCTTCAATGGGAGATCTGCTGAGCACATATCTTCAAAACATTAAAACCCCACATTTAATTAGAAGCTCCTGTTCGCACAAAATAACAGTCTAAGGAAATACATGTTAGGTATTGTAACTTAGACAGCTAACCTTGGCTGGAGATGTCATAGACTAGAGAGAAGAAAACTACTACTTCCATTTTCTTTCTTTTTTTGCGGGTGGGGGGGGAGGGTTTCTAGGCAGGGGTTTATCTGTGGCTTTGGAGGTTGCCCTGGAACTAGCTCTTTTACACCATGCTGGTCTCAAACTCACGGAGGTCCACCCTCTCTGCCTCTGGAATGCTGGGATTAAAGGTGTGTGCCACCACCAACCCTGCCTCTATGCCCATTTTCTTAAACCAAAATAATAACTAACTGTATTCCAAATGTACATCCTTGTACCCACCGATGAGTACTGTGGCTGGCCCTCCCCAAAGCATCTTCCTTTAAATACCATACTATTACAGAGAGCTACAATTGGTCAAAATGCCAAGAAGTGATTATGCCATGCTAAATCTGACTGATGAATATGCAATTGTGTCTTTTATGGGACAGGTTAGCTCATCTCCTCAGTAATGCAGTTACAAATGCAAGACAAATAGGACAAGAGTAGTTCACATGCAAATGCAGACAGTGTCAATTGCACATGGAATACCACCAGAAGCTATACAGCTTATCAATACCTGTGGAGAAAGGAAGAATCAGTCTCCTCCAGGGACAAGCTCCCCCTAAGGTTCTTCAGTCCCAAGTGGTTGCTTTGCACATCTATACAAAAGAAGCAAGCTGAATGCACTCACTAAGTTAGAAATACATGGGTCTATGTATGAGCAAAAATCCACACAGATACATGCATTAATTCATTAAAGGATACATGATTCAAGGTTACATGTGATAAGCTGAGGCACATGATGGAAGAAAGTTTGCCTGAGAGATGAGATGCAGTATTTATGTGTGAAGTTCTCACAAAACAAAACAAACTATCTTCAAAGAACTAGTTGCACTTTAGACAGAAATACCAGGGAAATGTAAAACCTGCATCCAGGATTTTGAAGACTAGTTCACCAAGTGATTGAGTGTTCCCATAAAGCATAAGAAAACATAAACTAAAATAAATTTTGGAAGTTGATATAACTGAGAAATAGAAATTTTTGATGAGAATCACCCATCACAATAGCAGTGCAAGGAAGGGAAAGTTGATGAGGAAAATAATGGTTAGGGTTTGTTATGTTTTGTATTATTTTAATTTCAGGGCTTAATGAACAGTGTAGACATGATAAGCCATGACTAGCTAATGATGTACTTTTTGAGTTTACTAAGTAAAGGTTTTAACACAGACCTAAGCATTGATATTAAGATCGAAAGGCGAGTTCTGAGGGAAAGTTCAGCATGCACTTGAGGGTCTTGAGACATGAGAGCCTGGCTTTTTGTTTGTGACTATTAATACTTTGAAGACACATTTCTGAGGTCCTGTTGATGTTCCATGTATGGGTGATCACAAGTCACCACTGAACAGATATTGCCTGATGACTGTTTCACTCTGGACAGACTAGAATCAGTTCAAACACCAATCAGACCTTCAGAAACCAAGTCTGTTTTCACCACTTGTATGAGACCCTGGAAGGGAAGAAGTGTAGAGGGTTGCCTCCTGGCTGGGCTGTGCTGTGCTTAAAAGGCACAGAGCAAGCAAAGCATTCTGCTCCAGGCCTGCTCTCACAAATCCCCAAATGAAGTCCAGGTGGGCAGGCACGTGCCATATCACTTTAGAGCAGACACGTGTCACGGGACTTCAAACAGACCAATGAGGGAATCCCGATAGGCGTCTCAATCTGATTGGCTCAGTTCTGTACCTGACACCAATCAGGTTACAGATCAGGATGCACACACAGCACGAGCTGGGTGGTCAAGAGACAGTTGGTGCCAGTCTTGCGAGTGAAGGCAGAGCGTTCACTTCGCTGACACCAGTGCCAGAGGCAGTGTGCACAGACAGTGTTTGAAGCCGCTAATTGGAAAAGGATTTTCTGTTCAACTCAAGCAATACCAGGTACAGCCTCATTGGCTGCTCTCTTCCAGACCAGTTTGGTTTTCTTGGCACCTAGAACGCTAAACCATCCAGTTCTCTGTCTCTGTACTCTGTGGTGGCTGAGACACTCAGGGCCCTTCTCAGAACATTGTGGACCATCCCAGGGAGACTGCTGTTCTATTCCTTGTCCTCAGTGACCTATCTTATCTTCTCTCAAAGAAAACCTTTTTTTTTTTTTCATTTTGGTTTTTGAGACTGGGTCTCTTTTTGTAGCTTTGTAAACAACCTTGGCTGGAGTAGTCATGGACTACAGAGTAGAATAAAACTACTCCCTCCATTATCATAAACTAATGTAATATCTCACTGGATTTCAAATGTATATCCTTGTACCCACAGATAAGTATAGCAGCTGACCCTTATCTAAGCACCTCCGATTTGAAATACCAAACTATCACAGATACCCACAACTGGTCAAAATGCAGAGAAATGACTATGCCGTGATAAATGTAGACTGACAAAGGTACAGTTTTGTCTTTTATGGGACAGGTTGGCTCTGCCTCTCAGTAGTGTGGTTATAAATCCAGTTCACATGCAAATGCAGACAGGGTCAATTCCACCTGGAACATCACCAGAAGTATTACAGGTTATCAAAAACAATGAAGACAGGGAGAATTATTCTCCTCCAGGTACACGCTCCCAATTAGGTTGTTCAGTCCCCAGTGGTCTGCTCTGCAACCCATACAAATGAACCGAGATAAATGTACTCTGTAGGGTAGAAATATGTTTCTATGTATGAGCAGAAAACCACAAATATGCCTGCATTTAACTCATTAAAGGATATAGGTTTGGGGGATAAATGGGATGAGCTGAGGCACAGCAGGGAAGGAAGTTTGCAAGACACATTAGATGCACTATCTATATGTGAATTTTTCAAAAACCATTAAAAAACCTATCTTCAAAGAACTAGTTGCAGTTTAGGCAGGAATACTGGGGATATGTAAACACTGCAAGCAGGAATTTGAGGACTAGATCACCAAGTGATTGGCAGTGTTTTCCTAGAGTATAAGGAAACAAAGAAACAGAATAAATTTTAGAAGTTGCTACAAATGAGAAATAAAAATTTCTGAATGGGAATCACCCACCACAAAAGCAGTGCAAGGAAGGGGAAAGTTGATGAGGAAAATGATGGTTTGATTTGGTTGTGGTTTTTATTGTTTTAATTTAAGAATATTGATTACCCTTGTAGGCATGATAAGTCATGACTAGCTAGTGATGTATTTTTCAAGTTTACAAAGTAAAGGATTTCACACAGACCTAAGCACTGATATTAAGATAGAGAGGGGGCTCTAAGGGAAAGGTTAGCATGCACTTGCGGTTCTTGAATATGAGAGCCTGGCTTTTTGCTTCTGACTATTAGTACTTTGAAGGCAGAAGTTTCTGAGGTCCTGTTGATGTTCATGTATGGGTGATCACAAGGCTCCACTGCGCATATATTGCCTGATGACCATTTCACTCAGGTCAGACTAGAAACAGTCCAAACACCAATCAGACCTTCAGAAACCAAGTCTGTTTTCACCACTTAAATGAGACCCTGGAAGGGAAGAAGTGTGAAGGGATGCCTCCTGGCTGTGCTGTGCTTAAAAGGCACAGAGCAAGCAAAGCATTCTGCTCCATGCCTGCTCTCAGAGGACCCCACCTGCTATCCATGTGGGCATGCACGTGCCAGATCACTTTAGAGCAGACACGTGTCACGGGACTTCAAACAGACCAATGAGGGAATCCCGATAGGCGTCTCAATCTGATTGGCTCAGTTCTGTACCTGACACCAATCAGGTTACAGATCAGGATGCACACACAGCACGAGCTGGATGGTCAAGAGACAGTTGGTGCCAGTCTTGCGAGTGAAGGCAGAGCGTTCACTTCGCTGACACCAGTGCCAGTGGCAGTGCGCATAGACAGTGTTTTAAGCCGCAAATTCGAAGAGGATTTTTGTTCAACTCAAGCAACACCAGGTACAGCCTCATTGGATGCTGTATTCCAGGACTATTTTGTTTTCCTGGGACCCAGCACGCTCTTACGTCAAAAACACGGTTGAGTGTGGGATTGGGCCGCTGGACATTGTTCCTATTCACTCATCGGGAACCCAAGCCTGGATTCTAAACCACCCAGTTCCCTCTCTCTTTTGTCTAAGAGTCTCTGGCGGCTGAGACAACAAGGACACATCTCAGAATATTGTGAACAATCCCAATGAGACTGGTATTCTATACCTTGTCTTCAGTGACCTGTTTATGTTCCCTCAAAATAATAGTATTTTTTTTTGGAAACCAGGTTTCTTTGTGTAGCTTTGGAGCCTGTCCTTAAATTTGCTCTTTAGACCTGTCTGTCCTCAAACACACAGAGATCTGCCTGCCTCTGCCTTCCAATACTGGGATTAAAAGTATTAATCACCACCTTTAGTCACATTCCCTCAAAATTTATATTTTGAGACTGGTATGTCACAGATAACCAAGTCATCTTCATTTGCAACTATTTTCTGGAAAATAACTGAATTATATTCTTTAGGCTAAGGGCTTTTAATTCCTAAATTGCATTCATGTACTTCAGTTGTTTTTTATTGTTTTTTGTTTGTTGGTTTGTTTGTTTTTTGTTTTGTTTGTTGAGACACAGTTTCTCTGTAAACTTCGGAGCCTTTCCTATGGAACTTTCAGTGTAAACCAATCTGGCCTAGAACTTACACCTGCCACTGCATCCAGAGTTCTAGGATTCAAGGCCTGTGCCCTCATTGTCCTGTTCCTTCAAATAATATGTTTTATTTGGCAATTTTTATATTGCAATTATCCTTGTGATTTTCTGTGATGAACTCTTCTTGAGATTCAACTTGGCTTAGTTTATGTTCTCTTGAACTTTCTGAAAGTTTCAAGTGATTTCAATAAGGAGTGTCATGGTTAGGTGCATAAAATGTTGGTTTATAGTCTCTGCTTAATTTTTTAGTCAGGGTATATTTTTCTGTTTGTTTATTTTGGTGTGAGTTATTTATCTGTGCACAACAGATATTGGGGAAGTCAGAGGAAAACCGAGGGGTGGAAGTCAGTGATTTTTTTCCAAAGTATGGGATCAAGGAAGGAAAGCTCACATCACCATGTCTGGCAGAAGACTCCTGTAGGCTTTGTTGAAGATAATTCGAAAGTGTCTCTTTCCTTTCCTTTATTGAATAGCTGGAGAAATATTAGTGTCAATTATTTTTTAAAAGGCAGGTAGAATGCATACATGAATATATCATGCCAGGCTATTATTCCTCTTGGCATTTCATCATTGAAAACATTTTAAAATATATTTTGCTTATTATACACAATATTGTTTTACAAACCAATCCCAGTTCCCTCTCCCTCTTATCTTCCCATGCACACCACCAATCACCATCCACATCCCAGGGTGGGTGAATCTTGATTGGGGCATAATCAAGTCTGTCACATCATTTGGGGCAGGACCTAGGTTGAGAGAGTATTCCTCCATAGGGAATGGACTACCCAAGACCATTCCTGCATGCACAAGTACAAGTGCTGCTTTCACTGCCAGAAGTCCCATAGACTGCCCAAGGCCCCCAGCTGACACCCAAGTTCTGCGTCCTGGTTCAGTCCTATGATGGTTCCCCTGCTGTCATACTTGGGTCTGTGAGCTCCAACTTTTCAGGTCTGTTGTTTCTGTGGGTTTCCCCATAACAGTCTTCCCCCTTTTGCTCATCACTCCTCCTTTTATACAACTGGATTCCAGGACTTCAGCTCAGTGCTTGGCTGTGAATCTCTGCTTCTGCTTCCATCAGCTACTGGATTAAAGCTCTACGATGGGATTCAAAGTAATCATCAATCTCATTATAGTGCACTGATATTGCCTGATGACCCTCTGACTCAGAACAGAATAGAAACTGTGCAAACACAAATCAGACCTTCCAAAACCATCTATTTTCACAATCCTGGAAGAGAAGTGTGAGGAGATATGTTCTGTCTAGGAAGTCCCTGCACAAAAGGCACAGAACAACCAAAGTCTTCTCTATTCCTGCAGAAAAACACAGGACCATATGACGTGTGTCAGGTCCTTACTTTTCCCCTTCAAATGCAAACAACTAGATATCAGGACCTGCTGACTTGCAAATCCTAAATAGCCAAATTATATACACACAAAAACAGGGGAGAGAAAGTGAGAGAAATAGGGATAGCAAGAGGAGGTAGTAACAGAAGAGCCTAAGTGTAAGAGAGAGAAAGGTGGGTGTCGGGTCCAGTAGGTATCCTGTCAACAATAGTCAAAGCCCCCCTCACCCCATACATATACACCAGATCATGGTGCCAGGTCCTGATACATTTCCCATTCCCTTAGAGCCAAATTCCATTACAGAGGGCAAGGTGTCATGTCCTTCGTGATGTCCCCAGCTGTAAAGCAAAAATTCCCCATGCAGAGTTTGGAGTCAGGTACTGCTCAGAATCTCCTCCTTTATCGCCCCTGACACACGTATACACATACACACAGGGGAGAAGACATGTTGTGTGAGGATAACCCTAGCAAACAACCAAAGTGTCTACAAGTGTCTACAAGCAGGTTGGTGCTCGAACACACAGACAAACACACACACACACACGCACGCACGCACGCACGCACGCACGCACGCACGCACGCACGCACGCATGCAAAAATCACAGCATATGCTCTGGTCCTGCTAGGTTTAAATGTACATGAAAATCCTCTATCATCTCTGTGTGTGTGTGTGTGTGTGTGTGTGTGTGTGTGTGTGTGTCTATCTCTCTCTCTCCCTCTCTTTCTCTCTCTCTTACACACACACACACACACACACATACACACACACACACACACACACACACACACACACACACACACACACTCTCATTCAGAATGAGGTGTCTGTTCCTTACTGCAGGGTGTCCTTCCATTCATCCAAAGCACCACTATGGCAAACAAATACAAGTCCTACTAGCTGTTTCCTCTGTAACTAAAACCCTCACACAGTACATTGCCCTGCTGGTATCTGCCAGGTATTATCTCTTGCACAGAAAGTCCACATATAGCAGAATTAAGCTTCTGCTAAGTACCCCGTGCCCTAGAGGCAAAAGGCCCAATACAAATACAAGCCAGGTATCAGTGTTTTTTGTAGCCTATTCACTACAGTGAAAATTGCAATAAAAGGATAGGTGTCTGCATAAGACCAATCCAAGCCTCCTGAACATGGGAGATAATCGGGAAGCCTGGACAGCCTATGGGGCAGCTGGCAGTGGAACCAGTATTTATTCCTGGTGCAAGAATGGGCTTTAGGAACCCATTCCCCAGGAAGGGAACTCCCTCAACCTTAATGTTTGGCAGAATTCATTTTTAAAGATAACTAATGTTTAATAATATTCATTACTATCTATATAAAATTATTGAGTGTGTATTAAATACTAGTTACTAAATATACCCAGAGCAACCAATGTTGATATCCTGGCTTTTCTCTCACCCCGGTCATGAGCAACCTGACCCTGTTCATGTTCCAAACTCCTCTCCTTCTTCTTTGAGTGGTGTCTCTTCAGTACCCACTCTGTGCCAACACTTTCTTGGCCCTGTGCCTTCTCTCACCTCCCTGTCTCTCCTTGCCAGCCCCGTCCTGGGACTTTGCCTTCTCCTTAGGGAACCCTTCCTGGTTGTGGTGCCTCTCTAATACTCTGGATCTCTCCCTGCCTCAGGATAGCTCTTTTCCAGGCTACCTTTTTGCCCCTGGATACATTTTGGCAAGTGATTTCTCCTAACTCACAGCTGGCAAAGTTTGCAAGGCTGCATCTGGCATACTTTAGCTGGCTGCATGCAGAAACCAGTAGTCACCACATGAAAACCTCACTTAATGGACCACTATCCAGCTATTCCCACTCCTAGATGTTGTGAAATCTAAGCTGATATCAATGTCATGAAAGGTAGGAGCTGTGTCATTGCCACGCTTTCACAGCTCAGATAAGGGTATTCATACCCATCTGAAACAGTCTCCCTCCATGATTTCACATATTTGCATAATTACATTTATTTAGAGACACTATTTCCTGTATCACAGGCTGACCCCAAACTCTCTATGTAGCTTAGGATGACCTTGAATGTCAGTTTTTCTAACTCCCATGAGAGCTGGGGTTACAGGCATATGCCACTAACCTTTATGCATGTGGTCCTTAGCATTGAACCCATGGCTGCTTGTGTGCTCAGCAACCAGCTCTAGATGTTGGTTTTGTTGTTCTTTTGAAGTGTCCCATGTTCCTAGGATGGTATTCTACTCATCATTCAGCCCAGTGAGAAGTCTATGAAGTATCCATTCATCTTCAATGAGCTCATGTCTGGAAAAAATGAAAACCCTACATTTAATTAGAAGTTCCTGTTCTCACCACATATCTATCTAAGGGAATACATGTTGGTATTGTAAACCTAGACAACTAACATTCCTGGAGTGGTCATGGACTAGAGAGTTGAAAAAAACTACGACTTCCATTTTCTTACACCAATGTAATATCTAACTCTATTCCAAATATGTATCCTTGTACCCACCGATAAGTATAGCAGCTGAACCTCGTCAAAGCACATTCCTTTTGATATAGCAGACTATTACAGAGATCCACAACTGATCAAAATGCAGAGAAGTGAATATGCCATGCTAAATCTAAACTGATAAAGGTGCATGCAGTTGTGTCATTTTTGGGATAGTTTAGATCTTCTCTCAGTAATGTGTTTACAAATCAAGACAAATATGACAACAGCAGTTCACATACAAATGCAGGCTGGGTCAATTCCACATGGTCCACCACCAGAAGTGTTACAGGTTGTCAATACCTGTGGAGACAACGAGAATCAGTCTACTCCAGGGACAAGTTGCCACTTGGTTTGTTCAGTTCCCAGTGGTCTGCTCTGAACACTCATACAAATGAACAAAGGTAAATGTACTCACTAGGTTAGAAATACCTGTGTCTATTTATGATTAAGAAATCACACATATACATGCTTTTAACTCATTAAAGTGTTCATGTTTGTGGGTTACATGGGACAAGCTGAGGCACAAGAGGGATGTAAGGTGGAAAGCGAGATTGGATGCAGTGCAAGGAACAGGAAAGTCCAAATCCTAAATCACTAAATAATATACACACAAACACAGGGGAGAAAAGGGGGAAGGGAAAGGAAGAGCAATAGGGAGAGCAAGAGGAGGTAGAAACAGAAGAGCCTGAGGGCAAGAGAGAGAAAGGTGGGTGTTGGGTCCAGTAGGTACCCCTCACCAATAGTCAAAGACCCCCACCCCATACACTCACAGCAGATCATGATGCCAGGTCCTGATACATTTCCATTCACTTACAACCAAATCCCTCTAAACAGGGCTGGTGTCATTTCCTTCAAGGTGTCCACAGCCTTACAGCCACAACCTCCCCATGCAGAGTTTGGAATCAGGACTGCTCAGTATTCTCTTTTCTTTTTCCACTGACACACAAATACACATACACACATGGGAGCTAACAGGTTGGGTGAGTTTAACCCTAGGCACCCCCCCACACACAGTCTAGTTCTCTAGTCATGCTAGCTTCAAATTTCTATTAAATACAAAAGACTCTCTCTCTGTATCTCTCTCTCACTCTCACACACACACGTAAAGACTTACACACAACATCAAATGCTGGTTTACTTGTTTTGACAAGTACAATTATCTATGAAAATTCTCTCTCTCTCTCTCTCTCTTATCTATGAAAATTCTCTCTCTCTCTCTCTCTCTCTCTCTCTCTCTCTCTCTCTGTGTGTGTGTGTGTGTGTGTGTGTGTGTGTCTGTCTTTTGCTTTGTCAGAATGAGGTGTCAGTTACTTACTATTAGATATCCTTCCATTCAACAAAATCCCCCTCTGGCAAACAAATGCAGATGCTACCAGCTCTCCCTTCTTCTGTAACTAAAACTCTCACACAATACATAGTTGGGTCTGTTTCTAAAAGATAATTTCTCTTGCACAGCCAAAGCCCCACATACAGCAGGATTCAGCTCCTTCTAATTACCCCCTCACCTAAAGACAAAAGTACCAATACAACTACAAGCCAGGTATCAGTCCTTCTTAGTAATCGCTTCCCTACAGTAAAAGCTTCCAATAAAAGGACTGGTGTGTTCCTAAGAATGAATGAGGGCCCATGTAGGTGGGTGTCAGTAGGGAAGCCTGGGCAGTCTATGATTCCTCTGGCACTGGAAAGAGTATTTATCCCTAGTTCAAGAATGGAATGGTTAAGATACCCAGTGAGAATACATTGCAGGAAACTTATTCTTCCATTGCCATCAGGAAACAATTGCAGATGTGTCCTTGGTTAGTGATGGAAACTGGTTTCTGCCTCCCATTTTCATTGATAGAACAAACACATTGCTTGAACCTTCATATGCTTGTGTATATTGATACAGTCTATGTGAGTTGAAGTGTTCATCTGTCCTGTTGTATCTGGAATGCACTTCTTCCTTGGAATCATCTATTCCATCTGGCTCCTAGTGTCTTTATATTTCCTCTTCTCAATAGGTCCCTGAAACTTGAGGGATAATTTTCATGAAGCCATCCCATTTAGAACTAAGTATTACAAGGTCTCCCACTCTCTCCACATTGTTATCAGTCTCTGTGTTAGTGCCATCTCCTGCAAGAGAGATTCACTGGTGTGGGCTGTTTGAAACATTAATATCTCAGTATAGCAATATGTCATCAAGAGTCATTTTATCACTATGTTCCTTTAGCAGGGTAATAGCATCAGGTTTTCCAAAAGGCCCCGTGGCCTATGGCTCAGATTCCTGGACATGTTAGCAGTGTCAATTACAGCTTCCATCTCCTTGACTATACCTGAAAACCAATCAAAACCTGGTTGGTTATTGACATAGTATTTTTGCCATTACTGTTTCTGTCTATTTTGTAAATGGGTCACTGTTGTTCTAGAGTTTGTAGCTGGATGATATTGATGATTGTCTTTCTCCTTCACTAAAATGCAGAGTACATTCCTGTTTTATGATTGACAGTCAGGAGTGGTGATGCTTCTGAGTATACACCAGCTCAACTTGTCCGTGTTGGCTGACATACATTTGTGTTGTCTTCTGCAATAAGGCATACCAATAAGGTTGGATGTAAGCAAGAGTCTTAGCAGTCTATGTGAGCTTTGGGGGTTTTCTTGGGGCTAATCTTCAGCTATTCAATATTTAAGAACCTGAACTTATTACGGAACCAAAAATTTTTCTTGAGATATTTTTCTTCAATGAGTATTGAACTGTTGTTTCTCTTTGTTGATCTGCTTTGGTTTTTATATGCACTCTTTTCAGTTTTGGTAGAATTCAGAATTTTATAAATTTGCCATTTGTTTGAGCTTTCCATTTCATGCCAGTGTACATTTTAAAAAATACTTCCAAAAGAAGAATCAGAGAAAACAGAGGGGTCAGGAACAGCACAGAAACCCTGTCCACAGAGAAATTGACTGGTATTCATAGGAGCTCACAGAGATCAGGGCGTCAAGGGGGCTTATGCAAGCCCTATGCATATATGTTATTGCTAAATAGCCTAATGTTATTGTGGGATTCCTATCAGTGGGAGGTCACTGTTTCTTTGGCCTACTTATGCTACCCTTTTCTCCTGCTGCTGCATTGCCAAGTCTTAGAGTAGCATGTTATTCCATGGACGGTAGAAGGTCTTAGGAAACCTGACATTTTCTGAGGTGATCTGTAAGAGGGTAAATCTGGACAAGAGATGAGAGAATCTGGGGGAGGGCAAAGAGGGTAAAATATGGTCAGGGTATAATATATGAGAAAATAATAAAAAATTCTAGGAAACTTGAGCAATTTGAATGAGAAAAGTGTTGACATCATTGACTCCTAGATAACCTTTCTATTATATTGCTATATAGAGAGAAGAGAGAAATCTTGAAGAATTATCATTATTCATACTTACTATGTTATTGGGAAAATCATACCTGTAATATCTTCCCTCAAATAAACATTGGCAGATCTGAAAAAATGAAGTAGAAAAATGTAAATTGGATAATCATATATGTCATTATGAAAGCTATTGAAAGAATAAAAATTCAAAATATGTTGTAAATGTACATATGGTTTAAATAAATGATATATATCATGGATTTTGAGAAATGTTTCATGAATTGAGTTTTCATGAAAGAAAATGACTGTTAACTAATACAGAATGATTTTCCACATTATTTCAAGACCACTTTTCACTATGGTGTTGACAAACATGATATCATCATAGTCACCAAATTATGTCAGAGTAAAATATACAATTTGGGAACAGGAA
>NW_023277103.1:0-30313 GCF_003668045.3 Cricetulus griseus
CGTGAGGATGCGTGGGTGTTTAGGCGTCACCTCCGAGGACTGGGGTTGGGCGTTCTTCCTGGAGGTTTCCAGCTGTGGCTACTTCTTCCATTCTCTCTCCCCAGTGTCCCCCGAGCGCTACAGTAATGGCAGTGCCGCCTCTTCTTCCAAAAGCGCAGAGGGCAGCTGCCGGCGTCGGCGACAGCCAAGCAGTTCTTCTCAGCAGAGTCAGTGGGACACGGGTGAGTCCACCGGGTGGGTAGGGTGACAGTGTCCCTGTCTTCTTCCCGAACTGGCATCCTGGCCCATCAAGGAAACGGCCTGAAGGGTCATTCTGACTGTTTTGCGGTGTGTCTGCGTTTGTTGTCGCTTATAGGAAGAAGCGTGTGCCCTGAAGTGGTATCACGTGGACCCATGTGACCTGGCAGCCTTGGCTGGGATTTATTTTATGGTGAATGCCTTTAATTAGTTCAATTACTGTATTCCAGTTAGAGTAAACAATCCCCTAATTTTTAATTATGTGAAATTTCAAACATCCAGAGAAGTTAAGATAGTATAGAGAATATCTTTGCTTGGATTCAGAAATCACTAACATTCTGTTGCTTGTGCTGTGTGTGTGTGTGTGTGTTTAGAAAGTTGTGAAGTTTTTGGTTTTTTGGAGACAGGGTTTCTCTGTGTAGCTTTGAAGCCTATCCTGGCACTCGTTCTGGAGACCAGGCTGGCCTCGAACTCACAGAGATCCTCCTGCCTCTGCCTCCCAAGTGCTGGGATTAAAGGCATGCGCCACCAACACCCGGCAGTTCTGAGGTTTTTGTTGAGCTCTTTGGTAGTAAATTACAGACAACAATAGACTTGCCTCTGAATTAGCTGGCATAATTTGAGAATAAGTTTTCCTCTACCCTTTGAAGACCATTATCACGCCTAAGAAAATGGATATTAGTTCTCTAATATCTTCATGATCTACTTTGAGACGTCTTAAGATATGTGTGGTTTCAGAGTCTGTTTATATTGTTTGCTGTGTATGCAGCTTAAAAAAAAACAAACCCTAATTATTACTTTGACATGGAGTCTCATTCTGCAGCCCAGGCTGTCTTGGAACCCACTTTGTACCTGGAACTCATCTACAACTAGAGCAGTGGTTCTCAACCTGTGTTTTTTTTTGGGGGGGTGTTGTCAAATGACCCTTTCACAGGGATCACCTAAGATCATTGGAAAACACAGCTATTGCCGTTATGACTCATAACAGTAGCAAAATTATAGTTATGGAGTAGCATCGAAAACGATTGTATGGTTGGGGATCACTACAACATAAGAAACTGTATTAAAGGGTCACGGCCTTCCTTCCTTCCTTCCTCCATTTCTTTGTTCCCGGGCTGGACCTGCAACCCAGTCTGTATTTAACTGTCTCTGTACCACTTAAACCACAACTCCCGTACCCCTCCTGCTCGGCCCAGAGTGTTCTGTTTTTGACTTGTTCATCTGTTGATTGGTGGGTACAGCATTCTGATTGCTTCTGCTTGTCACATGATGGTGTCTTGTCACTGTCCCTCTATCTTCCCATGGAGTGGTAATTAGGTGCGAAGGATTGGTTAGATTTGGATTACATGTTTTTGGCAGGAATGTTCCTTGATCAATGCTTTTCCTTGTGTTGGTGCCTGTCTTAAAGTTTTCACTGTGAATAGGGAAGTGTGGTTAGTTGGGTATGGCAAGATTTGTACGTTGTGTGTGTGTGTGTGTGTGTGTGTGTGTGTGTTGATGTGTGATATGCTTCGTTTATGTTTTTGTTTTTGTTTTTCGAGACAGCGTTTCTCTGTGTCTTTGGAGGCTGTCCTGGAACTAGCTCTTGTAGACCAGGCTGGGCTTGAACTCAGAGATCCGCCTGCCTCTGCCTCCCGAGTGTTGGGATTAAAGGCGTGCGCCAACGCCCGGCGACATGTAACTTCCTTGCTATGGTTACTAGTGTGTAAGAAAATGCTTTTTAGCGTGCTCTGTGTTAGCTTGTTCCTCCGGGGGGTATCGCATCGCTCTGTGAACCCTGCCTGAACCATTTACCATATTAACGTTTGTAAATGGTGACTCATTTATTTATTTGTTTGTTTCTTTGGCAGCTTTTATGAAAATAGACTTGAAACAGGTTCTTGACTGCCCAGAGTTGAAGGAGTTGCTTCAGCCTACCTAGTAGCTGGGATTACTGGCTTGTGCCATGAGGCTAGAACAAAGAGTCATTTTAAAATTTGTCCTGGTTTTGTTTTTTATTATTTCCTGTTTTTATGGTACTAGAGATGAAACCCAGGGCTTCGCTCATGCTGGGCAAAGGCTTCTATGCCCCGAAAGTCTCACTGTGGGATTTTAGGCAGGAGCTCTACAACTGAGCTACTCTCTAGCCCTTCTTTTCTCTTTCTAATTTAACAACAGGGTATCACTAAGTAGTCCTGGCTAGCTTGAAACTCACCTAAGATCCCTCTGCCTCTGCCTCCTGAGTGATGGAATCAAAGGCAGGTTACCACCACTGCCCGGCTTTATTTACTTTATTAGAGTCAATTAGTCATTCTTACCAGCCTTCAGATTACTTAGGCTCTGCCCTTTTGACTTGACTTCGTCACTCTTGAATGCTTTGTGCTTTGTGACATTCCAAGGTGTTCTGGGCTCAGCAGAGTCGTATGCTTGTCAAGGAGCCTGGTTTCTGTTAGAGGCCTGGATGTTTAGAGACCAGTAGCTGATGTGGTCCTGTGGTCTGCATCTCAGCCACATGGGGAAGCGAACACCTGCTTTTCAGAAAAAGTTCCCCCGAGCTGGGTTTGGTGGCTCGTGCCTGTAATCTGGAGGCTTTTAAGTTTACTTTGAATTATGTGCACGTGTATGTGTTTGGATTTGTGCACTGCAGTCCTGGTCCCTAAGGAGTCCAGAAGAGGAACATGCACAGTAGCTGCTGAGCCCTCTCCTGGGCCCCTGGATCTTTGCCTTTCTAGTGAAAGTCTTGTCTGCTGATACTGAAATGGGTTTACTTCCTTTGTTTTTCAACAGTAATGAGGTGACAACAAATTTTATCTGTAGAGGTTCATTTGTTCCTAACGTATTCTTCCAGGGCTTGCAACATGGAAGGACTGTTTTGATTTCCTCTTGTCTGCCAAGAGCTGCAAACTGTACACATTCATTTTGTTACATCTTTTCTTCCATTTTTGTAAACTTTTCCAACTCTGCTTTCCTTTAAAATCTTACTCTGTGTGTGTGTGTGTGTGTGTGTGTGTGTGTGTGTGTGTGTGTGTGTGTGTGACAGAGCATGCTGGGGGTGCAGTTTTCATGGCACACACATACAGAAGTCAGAGGCCAACTCTGGAATGGCTTCTCTTCCCACCTTTTTGTGGTTCCAGAGATTGAACTCTGGTCACCAGGTTTGAGTAGCAAGCTCCTTTACCCACTGAGCCATCTCTCCGGCTGTCTCTTTT
This sequence comes from Cricetulus griseus, assembly GCF_003668045.3. NCBI lineage: Eukaryota > Metazoa > Chordata > Mammalia > Rodentia > Cricetidae > Cricetulus > Cricetulus griseus. The sequence goes on from NW_023277103.1 coordinate 3,426, forward strand.
GTGTTATTTTAGTTCTAAGGCAGGGTTTTGATCTGTAGTCCAGACTGGCCTGGAATTCCTTGATCTTCTAACTCAGCCTCACTCCCCACGGTCAGCATCTATTGGATGGAGCACAAGATCGGTTTGTATGTATTCTGAGTGAGAGTGTGTGCGTGTGTGCACACGCATGTATGCATGCATGAGTCTTGAGAGTCCTACTATGTAGACCAGACTGGCTTTAAACTCACAGGGATCCGCCTTGAGTGCTGGATTTTTATTTTATTTTAATTTTTGGTGTTTTGGTTTTTCGAGACAGGGTTTCTCTGAGTAGCTTTGGAGCCTATCCTGGCACTCGCTCTGTAGACCAGGCTGGTCTCGAACTCACAGAGATCCACCTGCCTCTGCCTCCCGAGTGCTGGGATTAAAGTGCCCAGGCCACTGCTTTGTATATGTAGTTGTGCTTTGGTCAGATCCAGCTTCGTGTGCTGTCACAGTGTTCTAAGGTATCTGCCCTAACTCCTTCATCAGAATTTGGCATTACCAATTGTGAGCCCTTAGGCTTGTTTGTTTCTGTTTGACTTTATCCCTTGCTTCTTTTCATTTTAAATATATAAATGACCCAAAAGGCAAAGCTAAAAGCATTTCAAGGTGTCCATCTGCAACCAGTTTCACTTATTTCTAAGGTGTCTTTTCAGGGCTTCCAGGAAAAGTAACACATGTTCTGGTTCCCCTCTTGTGGAGCTGTAGATGGTACACATGTATTAGTCTGTATTTTGGCATTCTTTCTTCTGAGTCTTGAGCTGGCTCTCCTCCTGTCTTCCAGGCTCCCCTCCAACCAAACGGCAGCGTCGGAGTCGGGGCCGCCCTAGCAGTGGTGCCAGGCGGCGGCGGAGAGCAGGGCCAGCAGCGGAGCAGCAGCAGCACCAGGAGCTGGGCAGGCCCTCATCAGAAGGAAAAGTGACCTGTGGTAAGTACTCGTGGGTCTTGAGAGAACTTGTAAAGTGCCCATGGTAGACTACAGAGTTGGAGGGTGACACATTGCTTTCATCTGGGATGGGACACCTGGTGGACAGGTAAACACTCTGTGATATTCTTGACTTCTCTGGTGCTGTCCGATGAAGGATCAAATCACACACACACACACACACACACACACACACACCCGGCCACATGTGCAGCCTATTCTGATGCAGGGAAAGGTGTGGTGGGGATAGAGAATCAAGGGGATAGAGAACCAGGTCAGGACAGGTTGCCAAATTACAGCTTAGTTACCACCCCCAAGACAGGGTCTCACTATGGCTATCCTGGCACTCACTCTAGAGACCAGGCTGGCCTGGAACTCAAAGGGATCCACCTGCCTCTGCCTCCTGAGTGCTGGGATTAAAGGTGTGCGCCACTGTGCTTGGCTTTAGCCTAAGCATTTAAAGAAGCTGCCTGACTGTGGGCAGGTGACTGAGCGGGTGGGGTTTATGTCCCCAGATCTGTACAGTAAGATGACAATGGTCCTGCCTGGAGCTGTTGTCCGAGTAGACAGCCAACCACATAATCCACTTGGAACAGTGCCTGGCACAGGCCATGTGTGTGTGAGGTTTGCTGTCTAGGGCTTGTATCAGGGAGGCCCTGTCCCTGAAGAGCTGACCTTGCAGCTAGGTGACAGTCCATTGGCACTGGAATTGCTGAGGCAATGGGAGATGCTCTCTAGGGCCAGTGGGGAAGCCAGCCAGGCCCTAGCAGAAGGCTGGGCAGCTACATCATGGTTAGGAATTTGCGTTTTTGTCTATGCTTCTAGTTTCATTTTTTTTTTTTCCTTGTCTGTTGAGATAGGCTTTTGTTACGACCTAGGATTGCCTGGTACTCGATGTATAGTCCCAAAGCTGGCCTTGCCCTTGGAGTCCTCCTGTCTCAGCCTCCCCAGTGCTGGGACTGTAGGTGTGTGACCAGCATCCTGGGCTCTCAAGATCAGTCTTTGCCCTTGAGATCTTTCACTGTGTTCTGAGGATGAGGCTTGGGGAGGACAGCTCTCTCTGGGACCCCCTTCCCTGAGCTGGGTAGACCTGGGGGCACAAAGGGAATCAGATACGGTCTTCCAGACTCCAGTGTCTAGGCTACAGGAACACAGATGAGGGAAACAACAGCCAGGCTGGTGTGACACGGAGTCACACTAGGGGAACCTCTAGTCTCTGTAGAAGGACGAGCTTGAGGAAACTGTTGAGGGAGCTAAGAAGGTGGCCTTGTCTGACTTCTGTGCAGTGTCCCATGGGGTTGAGTGTTGGAAGCAGAGGCTTTGTGGGTGGAGACAGGTGGGGCCTTGGAGGTCTGTACTGTATTTTGGGGTTACAGATCCCCCAGATGGTTCACTTAACGGTTTCTGTCCCATCGTTTTTCCTGTCGAGCATCTCTTCTTCATCATCAGGCACTCACTCACTGTTCTAGGCATTGAGGACCCAGAAGTAGACCAGGTCCAGAAGTCCTGGCCTCTAGGAGTTTACATAGTAGTGGGCTCAGTGAATAACCACGAGTACACAAAGGTTCCATGTGATCTCAGCTGACCTTCGCGAAGCCAGGGATGGGCCAAGTGCTCTGGTGGGCCTGCAAGCACTCCCTGTGGAGGGACAGAGGCCAAGTGATGCAAGCAGGAGTCCTGAGTGGGAGCCATCAGATGAGCAGCCAGACAAAGAAGAGGTTCTAGAAGCTGGAGGTTACAGACAGCAGCTGATGTGCCGACCTCGGCAGGGCTGGGGCAGACTCCAAAGCTGGAGGATGGGCTCTTGTGAGGCCTTGGCCTGGGATCCACAGAGCAAGCACAGCACACGTACCTGCCTCTCCCACTGCCGTGTGGCCTCCCAGGCAGTGGGTGTTGCCCCCACTTCAGAGATGAGGCGGCAGATACCTGTGCCAGAGCACAGAGCATAGCCAGCTCATGTCCTCACAGGATGCTGGCTTGAGGGGGTGGCTGCCCAGTGAAGGGAGTCAGGCAGTTACCACAGCCACACAGCTGGCTGGGTAGGTTAGGGAGCCACTGCCCTGAGGGCCAGAGAGACCTGAGCAGGACCATCCAGGCTTCAGGTCTCTTCCCTGAGGCCAAAAGGTTGTTAGTCAGGGTGTGGCTAGGATCTGAAGGACCATGAAATGGTCGTCGGATGCTGAGTCACCAAGCAGGGTGGGGCTGGCTTGGGTTCTCCCTACTGGGGCCCCAGTTCTGTCTTCTGAAAAATGGGGATGACTTACCTTTAACATGGCAGTGAACCCTTCCGGGTCTGACTAAGGAAGGGCCGGGTCATTCTTACATCAACATACCCAGTCAGCTGCCACCTTTGAGAGACAGGACTGAACTAAACTACCGAGTGCTTGAGGGTGTGAGGAGGGTAGTTGGGACCCTGGGTCCACACACCTCTCAGGGCCATCCGTGGACAATGCTTGTCTGACCTCCAATTTTCAAGATAACTTGAAGCAGGACCTATGTCTACCATTCTGCCTTGGGAATGAAGGCAAAGGAAGGAGGTCGTGGCAGCAGAGCTGGGTTTTGTCCCCTCAGTGTCGATAGTGTCTGCTGGGGCCTCTGCTGTCTTGAGCTGGTTTTCTGATGGGAAGAAAAAACAAATGAGAGATTTCAGACAGGAAGCACCCACATGGGGGCCAGCTGGGGCAAAGCGTGTGCCTTTGGTGGTCACGGGGTCACGCGAGGGTTTGATGGAGAGATGGGGGAACTGCCAAGAGGAGAGGGCAGCCAGGCAGGGCCTTGCAATGTAGCTCCGGCTACCCTGGAGCTTGCTGTATAGACCAGGCTGGTCTTGAACTTCCGGTGACCTTCCTGCTTGTGCCTCCTGAGTGCTGGGGTTACAGTCATGAGCCACCAGGGCTGGCTCTGCCTCTTCCCACCTCTTTCTTTTGTTGGGGGGGGGTTTCAGTTTTTCGAGACAGGGTTTCTCTATGGCTTTGGAGGCTGTCCTGGCACTCGCTCTGGAGACCAGGCTGGCCTCCAACTCACAGAGATCCGCCTGCCTCTGCCTCCCGAGTGCTGGAACTGAAGGCGTGCGCCACCAACGCCCCACTGTAGTATTTTCTTCCATCGAGAGGCAGTGGTTACCTGCTTTTTCTAAGTTTGGTAGCTTCAGAGATGCTTGTCTAGTTCAGTGGGAGATGAAGGAGTTGGCACTCAGGGAAGCTAACTCTGGAAAAGAGTGAATGACTCCAGTCTGGGCACAAAGCCAGGCAGCTGGAGTGGGAGCCCAATGGTTGACTCCAGGAGGGCAGTCGCTAGCCCTCATTGTGGTGGGATCTCCATGGAGGCCTCTTAAGCTGTGAGAGTTCGGTCTGTCTCCAGCCCCACCCCCACCCCCCAGGAAGTCCACAGGAGTTTCACCCCAGGGCTCTCAGACACTCCAGTTAGAACCTGCTCCTCCATCACCCTGGTACACCAGAGAAGCCCCCTTTACTACTGTATCTTTTTTTTGCTGCCCCCAGAGTGAGGCAGGAACAGGAGGTGCTCAAGTCTGTGTGCAAGGAGCAGGAAGGCAGAGCCCCGGGTGGCTGCATGGCCCAGTGCTGCCAAGGTGGAGATGTTGCAGCCAGTCCCAGGCAGGCCGTTACTGTCAGGCCTCCCGCTTGTCACAGTGCCTGTCGCTTCCTTCCCAAGTGTCTCTGCCATCTGTCCTTGTTCCCACCAGCTTAGCACTCACACAAAGCCGCTGTCGTGGTCTTCACTGAGGCAGGTGGTCTTGTCCTCACAGTCATGCTTGGGGACCCGGTGCTCACTGTGTCCCTTGGAGCGTAGTACTACTGAGGGTAGAGACCACTGAGCTATGGAGGGGGGTGGGCACCTCCAGGTGTCTACAGTAGGTTGCTTTGCCACTAAATGAGACCAGAACTCCCAACCCTGCTGCCAGTGGCCTCTCCCGCCTTCCAGCTGCACTGTCCCCTCAGCTGGTGACTGTCCGAAGCTTTTTCTCCCTGCACATTCTGGAATGCTCTTCTCTTCCTGTTTCTCTGGTGTTCTTGGCTAATTCCGTGTGGCCTCCTTGTGTTTCACTTCAAGTGCCATTTCCTAGAGAGGAGCTCCAGTCTTTCTAAATTATAATTTTCCCTCCTGGCCTTAGAGTGCCTTCTAATTGCGTGTTTATGTGTGCTTATATGAGAGGCAGCGGACAGGGTTGGGTAGTTAGGAGCTTGGGCGCTGAACACAGCTGGGCATCTCAGATCGAGCTCTGGAGTGGTCGGGCTAGGTGATTCAACCTGTTTCCTAGTCCACAAACCAGAGGCACAGAATCGCCTTGTAAAGCTGTGGAGGCAATCAAAGGTCTCAGGGACATGACACATGCAAGTGCTGGGACAGCCCATAGCAGAGTCACTCAAGTGTTACCTGTTCATCTGGGCTCAGGGTCAAGGAGAAAGAAGCCTGCGTGATTCAGGTGATTCACCTGAGCGGGTGATTCAGGGCCAGGAGGTAGCGATGGCAGGTGGAGCTCACTGTGAGTCTCCTGTCCTTCCTGTTCCTGAGCTGTGATCTATTTCCAGGTCAGAGGTGGACCGTGGGCTGGCAGAGCATTTCCTCCTCTGTAAAGGGCACTAATGAAAGCAGCTGGGGATTAGATTAGATGGGCTAAGACGGGAGAAGCCCCCAGGGGTGGGCCTGGCAAGGGAGGGGAGGAGGGCTAACAGGGAGCAGCTTGTCCCTCTGCCCCACCTGTGTCATGCCCTTCTTCAGCCTTATGGATTCCTGGTACTCTGCTAAGTGACAATGTGTGGCGTCTCTGTGCTGTGTCCCCCACATGTGGCAGAGGACTGGAGTGTATGGATGACTTCAGTGTCGGCTCAGTAATATCAGTGCTGTGGAGGAGAAGGGTTAGGGAAGGGCCTGACTGGGCCGGAAGGGGGTCCCTTACGCTGTGCTCTGCTGGGTGAGTGCATGTGTTGTGGGCAGAGGAGGTGGGCCGATGACTCTGAGGGCATGAGGGGTATTTTGTGGTGGGCAGCAGACAGGGTATGGGAAGATGGGACGGCAGATGAGAGAGTTGGAGAAGATTGACGGAGAGAGGCGAGGGTCTGGGCAGGAGCCAGGTAGGTAGAGAGGTGGGTTTTGAAAGCACAGTTCCTGATTGTGTGGCCTTCCGTGTCCTGTGAGCCCCTAGGCACTCTACCAGTCACTTCATCTAACCCTCGTGACCTCCGTGCTGCAGGGACCTCTTGTTTGTTTGTGTTTTTCAGATGAGGACACAGGCTCAGAGAGGTGAGGTCACATGCCCAAGCCCCACAGCTAGTATGGCAGAGCCTGGGACTCGCTTTCAGGTCTGTGGGACTCTACCAGCTGCCTCTGCCTCTGCCCAGCCCTGCATGGCCTTGGGCAGGTTCTGTTGCCCCCCCACTCCCCGTCCCCGCCCTCAGTTGGGAGGGTGTGGTCAGTGCTTTAGAGTCGAGGATGGGGGGGGGGCCCAGGAGCAGGCCTGGGAGCTGAAGCTGGGCCTCCAGTGGAGAGGATGGGGTTCCCCTCAAGGCAGAAAGAGGAAGGGTTTGGGGTGTGGGGAGGAAGTGTGTGTGGTAAGAAGTCATCTGGGGTTCTGGGGACCTGCCTTCTGCTTTCCACTCTCTCTGAGCTGCTGTGGAAAGGTGACAGGAGCCACAACCTTCAGGCTCATCTTCTCAGGGCTTTGATTTCCCATTGGGTTGAAGGTGGCCCCTGACCTCAGGGTTAGGGTATGTGTCAGTCACTTGGCATTTCACAGCTGTTGGCCACTGAGGTTTCAGGGGCACCCACTGTGCTGTGGCTTCACCAGTGACTGGTTACTTTCTGCCCGCTCTCAGAGGTGCCCTCCCTAGTCTAGGTAGGGACCTGCATTTGCAGAGGCTTTGACTTGCCCAGGGTACAGCAGCGGTCTAATAACCCCTAGCTACAATGATTTCAACCCTTAGAGAAGCCTGCGTCTAGCCTGTCTGGATCTAGGAGGCTCTGCCAGGCTGGGCGATCTTGGGCTAGTCACTTTGCTTTCACTTGGGTAAACAGGTGTTAATCGGTGCCTCACAGGGTTGTGTGTGAGTTGAGTTCTGTGACTCAGGCACTTGGGCAGGCGGGGTTCGGGATGTTTTGGCAGTTATCAGTGTCGTGGAGTGTTGGCTGCTGCGGACCCCAAGCATAGCTGGACCTTGCACAACTGTGTCAATATGAAGAGATAGCACTGTTAATAGCCTCCCATGGGATGTGGGTTCCCCAGAGGAGAGGTGGCTAGCCCAAACTCATGCTAGTGTGGACTGTCTTTAGAAGCTCTGCCTTTGTCCCTTGGGCAGAGCTGCCCTGGACAGATGTAGGTCGAGGCTAAGTGACAGAAACTTACCTCAAAGGATTTCGTGAAAGTGGGAACTGACGGTGGTGCCTGCCAGTCCTGATGGTTCTTCTTGATGCATAATGAACTCAGGGGTCTCTTTCCCTCCACCTTTAGCCCTGTGTGGGCTTCATTCACCTCCCTGGGTGGCCCAGTGGCTCTCAGCAGCCTTGGGCTTACTACTCTGTCATCTTACCTTCTGTGGAAAGAGCACTGTACCCTCAGCAGAGCCTGGTCTGCTGTGCTTTGCTGAGGCCCCTTGCTCCCTGGAGCTTGCTGGAAGTCGGGGCTGTGCTTGATCTGGGACTCTCACTGTGTGAGAGGTGGTGTGAGGCCGGCTGCTGGAAGCCAGGTCATTCACAAACACTGAGCATCATCAGCTCTGTACCCCAGGGTGTGTGCCTGAGCAACAGGTCCTTCAGGGTGTTGGTATCTGGGGACCTCGGGATGCCGCTGTTGGAGTGGGTTAGAAGATGACAGGTACCTTTGGGAAATCCAGGTTGGATCTGGGGAGCTGGGTGTGCTGCAGGAGAGTGGACCTAGAGTAGCCTGTCTGGGTGGGCCTCGCTGGGAGGATCACTGGAGCAAAGAATTATAGGAACTGGGGAAAGAATACTCCTCAGTGGGGAGAGGCAGGGTTAGGCCGGATGGAGCCTGCCTGGTGATTGAGGGAGCAGTGAGGAGTGTTGAAATTGGAGGGGAGGATACAGTGTCTCAGAAGTAGCAGACCAGGCCTCGCAGAGAGGGGTGGGTGTCCAGACTCTGGGAAGGGGGCGGGGCAGAGGTGGTGGGAACTGTGGTGCCCGCTGATGAGCCACTCCTTCTCCTGCAGACATCCGGCTCCGGGTTCGAGCAGAGTACTGTGAGCACGGGCCAGCCTTGGAGCAGGGTGTGGCATCCCGGAGACCTCAGGCGCTGGCCCGGCAGCTGGATGTGTTTGGACAAGCCACCGCTGTGCTGCGGTCAAGGGACCTGGGCTCTGTGGTGTGTGACATCAAATTCTCGGAGCTCTCCTACTTGGACGCCTTCTGGGGTGACTATCTGAGTGGTGCCCTGCTGCAGGCTCTTCGGGGCGTCTTCCTGACTGAGGCCCTGCGGGAGGCTGTGGGCCGGGAAGCAGTCCGCTTGCTGGTCAGTGTGGACGAGGCTGACTACGAGGCTGGCCGGCGCCGCCTTTTGCTGATGGAGGAGGAAGGGGGGCGTCGTGCGACAGAGGCCTCCTGATCCTGGATCTGGCAGGACTGACCCCCACCTCCAAGTCTCTGGGCCACCTTCTTCCTTGGAAGGAGACCATCTTGTCCCCTGGACGACTGTCACTTCAGCAGCTCTGAGGACTGCATCAGGTCTGCAAGTTCCTGCCAGCCTCTCCTATAGGATGTGGGCTTTGAGGCATGAACCACTCCCAGCTGCTTCCATCCCAAACTCCCCTGCTCCCAGGTGGATTCCCTCAGCCTTGGGGGCCAGGTTTGCTGAGCCCCAAAGCAGGAAGGTGTAGCCACAGTCACCAAAGCCCCCTGCACATCGCGTCTCTCACCTTGGGCTGACGCTGGCTGGCCCCACCCACTTTAGCCTAAGGGCTTCTCTCTCAGGATCTCAGATTTTACTGTCCCCACCTCACTGGGCTCTGGAGCTGGGGTGCCTGTGGGGCTTGGCCATCTTACCCATTCACTTGCTAACCAGCCAGGGCTCTGCCCACTGTCCACAAAGACGTCCACCTCTGGTCGCCTTCCCCTGCTCCCTGGAGCTAGATACAGACTTGCCCTTGGACTCTGACCCAGAGTATCACGTGGCTTTTGTGGCCACATCTGTTCAAGGTCAGTGTTGTCTGCACAGCTAGGACAAGAATCAGCCACTCTCTCATGAAGGGAAGGCAAAGACTTGGGGCCGGTGGGAAGATGTTTTACAAAGTGCGCCAATAAAACTGCTCTGGAAAGGGCCTAGGTGGGTGTCAAGGCTGAGTACTTTTCATTGGTGGGCAAAGGGAAAGAATTGTCCCCATGTGGTGACCTCCTGTTAGGGCAGCAGGACGCTATCTCCTCTGCCAGTTGCTGCTGTAGGCATCTTTGTTCTTGGGCCTCATTCTCCTTAACTCTCAGAGGAGATCAGGTCTCCAAGTCATCGACTCCCAGCCCTGTTCATAAGTGCTTTGTAGAATTCTGTATGTCCATAGAGGGGAGGGAGCTTTTCTTAAATTTCGTGTGAATGGGTGCTCTGCCTGCCATGTGTTCCTGATGTCCAATCGGGCCAGACAGGGTGTTAGGTGTCCTGGAGTCAGAGCTCCTTGAGTCACCCCGAAGATGCTGGGCTTTCTGGAAGAGCAGCCAGTGATCTTAACACCGAGCGTTTCTCCAGCCCTTTTCAGGTGGGGGTGGGGGTGTGGGCGTGTGCACTGAGTGCCGGCTTAGCCGGAGATGCCAGGTCCTCCTGCAGGAGAGGTTCCCGGTGGTTGTGAGCTGTCTGAAATGGCAGCTGGGAACTGAACTCCGGGAGAGGACCCCGGGATTTTCAGCCCGCCGGCTCAGTGAGAGAGACTGATGGCGCCCTGGGGTTGGGAAACTGGAGAGGAGAGGCAGCCATGGTTCTCCCTTTCCCCTCCCCTCTGACCTGGGTCTCCACTCCTCATCTTTTTTTTTAAGTTGAAGCGCTGCTCACTGCTGAAGTGTGAGCTCTCGCCCTCCTCGAGAGCTTGAGTTTCTGACACAAAACCAAGTCAGGGATCCTCCTGCCTCTGTCTCCAGAGTGCTGGGAGTAAAGGCCTGTGCCACCACAGCCTCGGGTGCACAATTTACCACAATTTAGCTTGGAGGCTCCTCTCTGAGTTGTAAGTGTACCATCTGCCTTATCCTAGGTGTGGTTCCCGCCTCACTTCAAGGATGGACTTCTGTCCCAGCCTTGAGGCTGCCCTCCTGACCTGTCAACCACAGGCTGTGGCTTCTCTGCCTGAGCAGGTTTCCAGCTCTGCCCACTGTTTTCTCGCCTCTCTCTGACTGCCCCCCCCATACTCTAGGGGGCCCCACCGACCTGTTTACCCCACCCCACCCCATCACCTCTGACTGACATATGCACCAGAAGGAAACGAACTTACTTACGTTGGAGGGAAGGAAGCCGCACAGGTGCAGTGTGTGCCCGGAAGTCTGTAGTGGCGAGAGCCTGAGGCACTGCCTGGCACGGGAAACTGTGCATGGCGGTGCCTGTTCCATGGAGCTCTCCTGGGCTTGTCAGTGTTGGGTACTGGAGATGACCCAGATGGGACTTAGACCACGACCATGGGGACAACCCAAGAGCTTCGAAAGTCCAGAATCAGGATTTTGTGGGGTAGAATGTGGACTGGAGAGGGGACCCTGTGGAGGCTTGAGGAACAGAGGAACAGAGCTGAGGGCTGGCCCATGAGTGAGGAGTTCCCCAGAACGGTCCCAGTGTGGGGGCAGAGCAGCTCTTTCCAAGGCCTCAGAGAACATCCTTGAATGAGAGGTAGAGTCTGGAGAGAGGAGACTTGAAAAGGGAAAAAATCCAACAGCCTCTTCATTTGCTCTGCATTCCACCTACGATCTTCTATGGGGAGGTGAGAGCTGTCACAGACAGACATGGGCCCTTGGGATGACAATATAAGGTGACTGAGGTGGGTTTAGTGCACGTGGGGCTCAGCAGCAACTGTTCCATGAAGCCTTCATGTCGCTGGGTTGAACTGAAGACACTGAGGGGATTCTTGGTTGGGCTCTAGGGAGCCCCTGTTCTGGAAACAGCTACACTGGGACTCAGGGACTCGCAGGCCAGAATGACCAGAGAGCTATGACTGAGTTCTGGAGAAGCCCAAAGGCTAGTGAGTGGAGACACTGCCTGTTGGTTATCTCCATCAAGTGGAGCATGATACATGCCTGTTAACCCTCAGAGCTCAGGCGGAGAAGGCAGGACAACCAGGAGTTCAAGACCATCCTCAACTACTCAGCAAATTTGAGGCCAGCATGGTCTCCTTGAAACCCTGTGTCAAAAAGAACAATGACGCCAGGCGGTGGTGGTACACACCTTTAATCCCAGCACTCGGGAGGCAGAGGCAGGTGCAGATCTCTGTGAGTTCGAGGCCAGCTTGGTCTATAGAGCGAGTTCCAGGACAGCCTCCAAAACAATACAGAGAAATCCTGTCTCAAAAAAACCAAAACAAACAAAACAAAACAAAAACCCACCAAAAGAACAATGACAGTAAAACCCAGCACATCACCTAGTGAAGTTTGAGTCATGAAACACAACATTCAGAAAAGTACTTATGACGCCACATAGTAATTAATGTAAGTCTTGTAACCCCGAGTCCCCAGTCAAAAAAAAATATTCCCTGAGGTTCTTTCATTTGTGTTTCTCTGAAATTGATGGGTTTCGATTGCTGTTCGGTAGTCCTCAGCATGGCTACGGTACTGGCTCACGGGATGGATGGATATTTCGAGTTGTTCCCATTTGAAGCCACTGTGAACACTCTTGCGTTTGTTTTGTTTGTGTGAACAAATCCTTCTTTCCACTGGGATCTCCCTTGAGGTAGAATTGCTGGCGGTGGGTATGAATAGGCTCTGGCTTGGTAGATACCTCATCCATCCATCCATCCATCCATCCATCCATCCATCCATCCATCCATCGAAGGCAGGGTATTAATGAGTTCACTAGACCCAAGATAAATGATAAATGGATGTTTCATTGGGGAACAACTTACAAAGATAATAGTAAAGAACCGCCCATGGCCTTCCTCCTCCAAAAGATGCCGTCTCTTCCCTTCCGATTGGATCCAAGACCCAAGAGAGAATGCCCGCCCCACGCTTCTCTACCTTCACATCCACACCTGAAGCCACACCCAAAGGGGTGTGGCCACTAACACAAATTCACTGGCAAGGCAAGATGCTACTACAATCTATCTATTGGTATTTTCCAGACATGGTTTCTTTGTGTAGTCCTGCCTGTCCTGGAACTCACTCTGTAGACCAGGCTGGCCTCAAACTCACAGAGATCTGCCTGCCTCTGCCTCTCGAGTGCTCGGATGAAAGCTTGAGCCACCACCACCTGGCTCAGAACAGATTTTCAGCAGCTCTAAAGTCAGTCTCACTGGGCTGAAACCAAACATCACCAGAGAAACCTCCTCACCAGCGCCCCCTCCTTTTAGGGGAGCTGATGCCTGATTTTTGCAGTTTGGGTCACAGACAGCATTCATTATCATTGCAGTCTGTACCTGTGACTGCATAACCTTTACCTGCTCCAGATTTCTATTATTTACGCTCTGTATTTAAATAATTTATTTCATTATCCAGTTTCTTTGATAATTTGCCAGGCTGGACAGATGGCTCTGTGGTGAAGAGCACTAGCTGTTCTTTAGAAGTCTCAGGTTTGATTCCAGTACCATGTGGTAACTCACACACTCCAACGCCACCTTTTCTTTTCTTTTTTTCTTTTTCTTTTTTTGTTTTTGTTTTTTTAAGACAGGGTTTCTCTGTGTACCCCTGGCTGTCCTGGAACTCGCTCTTGTACACCAGGCTGGTCTTGAACTCACAGAGATCCACCTGCCTCTGCTTCCCCAGTGCTGGGGTTAAAGGCGTGCGCCACCACCACCCAGCCCAGATGCCCTCTTTTGATCTCTGTAGATGCCAGACATGTTTGTGATACACATACTCAGAGCATTTATAAACATAAAATAAATAAAAATGTTTTTACTTTTTCATGTGTATGAATGTTTTGCCTATATGTTTGTATGTGCATCATGTGTGTGCCTGGTGCCTGTGGAAGTCAGAAGAGGGCCCCCTGGGATAAATTATGGATGATTATGAGCCACCATGTGGGTGCTGGGAATTGAACCTGGGTCCCCTGGAAGTACCAGTGCTCTTAACTGTGAAGCCATCTCTCCAGTCCCTACAACAGTAGTTCTCAGCCTTCCTAATGTTGGGACCCTTTAATACAGTTTTTTGTGTTATGGAGACCCCCAACCATAAAATTATTCCATTGTTACTTCATAGCTGTAATTTTACTACTGTTATAAATTATAATGTAAATATCTCATATGCGACCTACAGAGAGTTGGGGCCCACCACCGCCATACAGTGAGCATCTCTGAGGGACATTTTTTTTTCTGCCTGCTCTGCCGTCTTCTTTTTAGAAACTGCTTTCCTAAAGTGGATGTACAGCCACACTCTCACCAACAGTGAGAGCTCCCTACTTCCTGTCATCAACAGTCCTTGTTGTAGATGCTTTAATTTGCTCAACTGTTGGGTATGGAGTTGCCAATCATTGTGACTTAATTTTCTTCTCCCCAGTGATTAATATTCACTCTTCTAAGAAAATATTTTATTTAAGATTGTGTGTGTGTCCCAGCACTCGGGAGGCAGAGGCAGACGGATCTCTGTGAGTTCGGGGCCAGCCTGGTCTCCAGAGCGAGTGCCAGGATAGGCTCCAAAGCTACACAGAGAAACCCTGTCTCGAAAAACCAAAAAAAAAAAAAAAAAAAGATTTTATGTGTGTGTGTGTGTGTGTGTGTGTGTGTATTTGGTCATGTGTATGGGGCACACACACTTGTGGAGATCAGAGGACAACTCAGGGAATCAGTTCTCTTCTTTCTCCCTGTGTGGGGGTCCCTGGCATGGAACTCAGCCTTTATGCACTGAGCCATGTCACCAGCCCAGTTTCTGCTTGTTCTTGAGTAAGGACTCTATGAGGCGACAGGGTGGGCAAGGGTGGCCGTTCCTCTCATCTCCTCGACACCCCAGTGTGTTGCATCCTGCTGCTTGTCTGCCCTGTGACGATGCATTTTTATCTTTACATTTCATCACAACCTTCTTCCACCTCATCTGCTGACAGCCTCCATCCCGCCCCAGCCGTCCACTCCCTGGACCACACCGTGAACTGAGTCATTCAGTACCTGGAAGTGTACAACACACACAGAAGGACAGACACTTCCTGAGTCCTTATGCCTCGTGCCAGGCACTGTGCCAAAGACTTTACATGTGTTTATCCCTCACACAGGCTTGTAAGGCTGGTATTAATGACTGAAACACGCGAAGGTGAGGTCACTTGCCTGAATGACACCGCGAAGTGACAGGCAGGGCTCTCTGAGTCCCAGATTTAAATTCCTAGGCCTGGGGACATAGCTCAGTGATGAAGTGCTTACTCAGCATGGGTTCACTTCCCAGCATTGCAAGAATTTTCTGGGGTTTGGGGCTGGACTTTGGCCTCAGCGGTTGACAGCACTGGCTGCTCTCCCAGAGGGCTCATATTCAATTCCTAGTACCCACAAGGCAGCTCACAACTGTCACTCGAGTTTCAGGGGATCAGACGCCCTGTTCAGCCTCTGCAGGAACCAGTGGTGCGCATGCAGACAAACACCCATACACATAAAATAAAAAATAAACTTTCCGGGCAGTGGTGACACACACCTTTAATCCTAGCACTCGAGAGGCAGAGGCAGGTGGATGATCTCTATGAGTTCGAGGCCAGCCTGGTCTCCAGAGTGAGTTCCAGGACAGCCAGAACTACACTTAGGAACCCTGTCTTGAAAAACCAAAACACAAAACAAAAAAAAATCTTTCAAAAAAATTTAAAGAATATATTTTTTATTATTGGTTTTATTTGTTTTCTTACTTTTTTTTTTTTTTTTTGAGACAGGGTTTCTCTGTGTAGCTTTGGAGCCTATCCTGGCACTTGCTCTGGAGACCAGGCTGGCCTCAAACTCACAGAGATCCACCTGCCTCTGCCTCCCGAGTGCTGGGATTAAAGGCGGGTGCCACCAACACCTGGCTTGTTTTCTTTTAAAGTTTAACTTCTATGTATGTGTGTATGCCTGAGTGTATGTGTACCAACACATGTGTGCAGGAGCCCACAGAGTTCAGAAGAAGCATTTGGTCCCCTAGAACTAGAGGTCCAGATGGTTGAGCTGTCCTGAGAGTGCTGGAACCAACCTGCGTTCTTTGCAAGAGGAGGAAGTACTCTCAACTCCTGAGCTACCTCTCCAGCTCCTAAATTTAAAAAAACTTACATTGACTTGCCTGTGTGTGGTGGATGTATGCATGCATTCCACGGCACACGCGTGGAAGTCTACAGACAACTTTCAGAAGTCCATACTCCACCACCATGTGAGACCCTGGAATTGAACTTAGGTAATTAGGTTTGGCAGCAAGCCCCTTTCCCTGCCGAGCCATCTCACCAGCCCCAAATTCCTCATTTTGATCACAACCCCCAAACCGTCTTCCATTTCTTCGAACTCCCGACCTCTGATCCCAGCACCTGCTGTCTAGATGTGACGGGGTTTCCTGGCCATCAGACCCATGGCTTCAGTCCCTCTCGAGATCACGATCCTTCTGTTGTGTACCAGGGGGCCAGGACCCCCCCCCCCCCAGGCTTTTCTCCCTTCCCCACACAGCTTGAGTCGAAGCAGACTGCCTGATGTCTCTCACCAGCCCTCTGGTAGAACCTCAGCAGGAAACAGAAGGGACCACAGCTGGAACTGTGAAGATAATTGAATGAACTATTGGCAGAGGTGTGGGGAGCGTTTGAGGGGACTTGGAGGGAGGGCAAGGCCACAGGAAACTGACCACATGGCCCTTAAATCTGAACGCCAGGAACGTGGCATGGAATGGTGTCTCTGGAATCCATGTGCAAGCCTTCAGCTGGGGGTGCGTAGCTACTGCCAGAGCCAAGGCAGCGACAGATCTTGGAGTGGAAGAAACGCCTGGACACATGATCATCCTGCCCTTAGGCCCCGCTGGTGCTTCTCAAGGAGAGCCTAACTAGATGCTAAGACTGCAGTGCGAGGTGGGTGATGACGGCCCCGTAGTCCTGGCTGCTCGGGAAGTGAGGCAGGAGGATTGGAGTTCAAGGCCAGTCTGGACTACATGGTGAGACCTTGTCTCAGAAAGCGAGGGCTCCAGGGAGATAGTTCAGTCTGTAAAGTGCTTGTCACGTAAACACAGGGAGACCTGGGCTTCCATTCCTAGCACCAGTGGAAAAAGTGGGGCACCTGTTTGTAATTCCAGCGTCTGGGGAGGTGGAGAGAGAAGGATGATTCCCAGGGCTTGCTGGCCAGTCAGTCTAGCCAAATGGGTGAACTACAGGTTCAGTGAGAGACCCCGTCTCTAACAGTATGGTGAAGAGTAAATGAGCAATCTGCCAAAGTCAAGTTCTGTTGCATGCATACATACAAATTACAAAGTGCAAAGAAGGCTCAGTGGTAGAGCCCCTGCCTAGAATCCCCCAGTGAGGGGCTGGGGTGTGGCTCAGTGGTAGAGCCCCTGCCTAGAATCCCCCAGGGAGGGGCTGGGGGTGTGGCTCAGTGGTAGAGCCCCTGCCTAGAATCCCCCCCTCCAGTGAGGGGCTGGTATCAAGGTTCAGCAACAGAGCACTTGTGTAGAATGTGAGACTTGGAGAGGGTCTGAAAACATGGCTCAGCAGTTAAAAGCTCTGGCTGCTCTTGCAGAGCACACAGGTCAGTTCCCAGCCCCGATATGGTACCTCACAATCATGTGTCATTTAGTTCCAGGGGATCTGGCACCCTCTTGTGACTTCTGCAGGCTTGCTTGGGACAACACAGAAGTACATAGAGGCAAAACACTCACCCTCCAATGAATATTTATAACCCCATTTTAAAAATAAGGGTGGAGCCAATACGATGCTCTATCCACGTGGCTAGAGGATGGTGGAGGGTGGAATGTGGGGGCGGGGACGAGCGTAAATGGAAAAGGACCAGCTCCCGTATCCTCCTAGCTTTCTGCCTCAGCCGGCAGCATACCCGTGACCTCTGGTCCAGGAGGCTGTCTGAGTCTAAAATAAATGGTAGCAAACATTCACTTGAACTTCCCAGCCACCCACCCGTCTCTCTCAGCACTTTTCTGCCTGGGCCCAGCCTCGCCATCTCAGTCTTAACAGAAGAGACCCAGCCGGTTGAGTTGAGCCCTTCAGCTGCCTATTGAACCTGACAGGGGTCCCCATCATAGTCCCCCACTCACCTCCAGGACCGGCTCGGGTCCTGTCACATCTCTCCCTCATCCCATCCTACGGGGACTCCTCAGAATACCGTACTCCGGTTTTCTTCCCTCCTATCCCCCCAGTCAGAAAACACCTGCAAATTTCTGCCACCTTTGCAACCAACTCACAGCTCTGTCAAAACAAACGAACAAAACCAAAGCACGGACACAAAAAGAAACAAAACAAATAAAAGCTCCAAACAGACACATGGCCCCTCCCCCACACTCTATTTCACCCTCGTGATCTCATCCCCAATTCTTTAAAGTAATTTTTTTTTCTTTATTAGTTTGGGATGGAGACGCAGGTGCGAGCCATGGAGTACATGTAGAGGTCAAGGGGCAACTTAGTCAAGCCTGTTCTTCCTTCCTCCCACCTCGATGGGCTCTAGGATGTGAACTCATGTCCTGAGGCTTGGTCGGCAGGCTCTCTCGGCTTTCGAGGCATGGGCCTTATCCCTTATCATTATTATGTAGGGAGACACCGTAACCACGCCTCCTAAGGACTGGCTACAGGTGTGATGTCAGGATGACGAAGAAAGATTTTCTTTCTTTTTTTTTTTAAGATTTTTATTTATTTATTATGTATACAACATTCTGCTTCCATGTCTATATGCACACCAGCAGAGGGCACCAGATCTCATAACGGATGGTTGTGAGCCACCATGCGGTTGCTGGGAATTGAACTCAGGACCTCTGGAAGGGCAGTCGGTGCTTTTAACCTCAGAGCCATTTCTCCAGCCCGAGCGTAATAGGTTTTTAAGGGGCTGCAAGGCACATGGGAGCCCCTTCTCTCTGGCCTGCCTGCCTTGCTACCCCTGGCATGCTCTGACTTGAGTTTGGCTGGTGTTTATCTGAATAAAGATATCATAACCTTACGGACTACGGGGTCGTCTCGTTATATTGTTATTATCTGGTGTTTTGAGAAAGGGTTTCTCTGTGTAGCCCTGGCTGTCCCAGAACTCACTCTGGAGACCAGGCTGGCCCCAACTCACAGAGATCCACCTGCCTCTGACTCTTCAGTGCTGGGATTGAAGGTGTGCGCCGCCACTGACCGTCTTGTCTTTAATTCTTACAAGAATAGGTGTTACTTATGGTTCTTGGGCTGCAGGCAATAGAGATTGACTTCTGCTAAATTAAACACAAAAATATATCTGTGCTCACTAGTTTTATGTTATGGAGCTGGAGCATGCAAGAGGAGGGACCCTCAAGTAAGAAAATGCCTGCATAAAATAGGGCTGTAGATGCCGGGCAGTGATGGTACACACCTTTAGTCCCAGCACTCAGGAGTCAGAGACAGGTGGATCTCTATGAGTTCCAGGCCAGCCTGTTCTACGCAGAGAGTTCCAGGACAGCCAGGACTGTTACACTGAGAAACCCTGTCTGAAAAAAAAAAAAAAGAAAGAAAGAAAGAAAAAAGGAAGGAAGGAAGGAAGGAAGGAAGGAAGGAAGGAAGGAAGGAAAGAAGAAAAAAAGATGGGCCGGGCAGTGGTGGCACACGCCTTTAATCTCAGCACTCGGGAGGCAGAGGCAGGTGGATGTCTGTGAGTTCGAGACTAGCCTGGTCTACAAGAGCTAGTTCCAGGACAGCCTCCAAAGTCACAGAGAAACCCTGTCTCGAAAAACCAAAAAAAAAAAAAAAAAAAAAAAAAGATGGGACTGTAGAAAAAAAGGGGAGACTACAACGATTGTAGGCGAGCCTGTAGGGCATTTTTTCTTAATTAGTGATTGATGGGGTATAGTCCCACCCACCTGAATTCTATAGGAAAGCAGGCAGAGGAATCCTTGAGGACCAAGCCAGTCAGCAGCTCCCTGCCCTGTTTGAGTTCCTGTCCTGACTTCCTGTTTGAGTTCCTGTCCTGACTTCCTTGGATGATGAGCAGCAGTGTGGAGGTGTCAGCCAAATAAAACCTGTCCTCCCCATGTTGCTTTTGGTCGTGGTATTTCGTGGACGCAATAGTGACCCTAACTAAGACACGATCGACTGGAAGGAAATAAGACTGGCACCCAAGAACTAGACTCCTGAAAAGGCTGG
This sequence comes from Cricetulus griseus, assembly GCF_003668045.3. NCBI lineage: Eukaryota > Metazoa > Chordata > Mammalia > Rodentia > Cricetidae > Cricetulus > Cricetulus griseus. Next base: position 22,730 of record NW_023277103.1, read on the forward strand.
ACAGAGGCCCCGTAGATCTAGAGGGATGGCCTACCCCTTAGAGGGCCCCTCTGACTGCAGCGCTGGCCACCGAGTGAATCAGCTCCAGCCAGGTTTGGACCTTCTGTCAGGCAAGCTCAAGATTCAAATTCCAGGGAGAGGCTCTGATTGGTGCAGTTGGAGTCATGGGGCCTCCCCTTGGCTTGTAGACGGTCTGGGTTTCTTGATGGACAGTCTCATGGAAATGTGTTTCAGTGGTCCACGGTGGTTCCTCGGAGAGAAGCCAGGGATCTGTGATCGACGATGGCTGGTGGATGCTGGAAAGACAGAGACATGGATGTCCTGGACAGCCCATTTCTGCTCGACGCCCTGCATCACCCACCTCCCTACAGCTCACGATGAGCAGGTTCATGACCCCACGACAGACCCAGAGATACTTTCAGGATTAACGTTTAAGCCTTTCGTTCTCCTCTTCAAACCTCCCTGGGATGTTTCCTTCCTTGTATCACGAATCAACCCAAAAAGTAGATCTCAAACCACAAACACCCTGATGAATTCCTCTGAAGCCTCTGGGTGCCAGGGAGCACTACGATGTAGCTTTCCCCATGATCTGTGTCTAACAGGGGAGGGGAGGGACGGGAGGCAGAGCAAGGGGTACACACACACCTCAAAATAAATGTTACTAATTCTCCCTCCCCCTTCTTTTTTTATTTTTTCAGACAGGGTTTCTCTGTGGCTTTGGAGGCTGTCCTGGAACTAGCTCTTGTAGACCAGGCTGGTCTCGAACTCACAGAGATCCACCTGCCTCTGCCTCCAGAGTGCTGGGATTAAAGGCGTGCGCCACCAACGCCCGGCTCCCCTTCTCCTTTTTTAAACACAACATTTTTATTGATCCTCTGGGAATTTCTTTTTTTTTTAAATAAAAAAGATTTTATTTATTAAGTATACAGTATTCTGCCTGCATGTGCCCTGCAGGCCAGAAGAGGGGCACCAGATGTCATTCAAGGTGGTTGTGAGCCATCATGAGGTTGCCGGGAATTGAACTCAGGACCTCTGGAACAACAACCAGTGCTCTTAATCTCTGAGCCATCTCTCCAGCCCCAGATCGTCTGGGAATTTCACATCTGGCAGCCAGATCACACTAACTTCCTAGTCCTTCCATGTCCACCCCCACCCCAGTCTTGAGACCTCCCAACCCAAAAAGAAAAAAAGAAAAGAAAAAAAAAGAAAAGAATTAAAAGTCCACTATGTTTTGTTTATATACTTAATGGAGCCCGGTGAAACTCTCCATGTCCTGCCCTGAATGGAACTGGCTCCTTCCCCTCCTGCCTGAAGCCATCGGTTGTGGAGAGCTAACCTCGGCGTCAGTATCACATTTTTAAAGAATTCTCTTCGGTGGCTTCCTGTCTTGGCTGTTACCTTCTTCAGGGGTGGGGTGGGGTGGGTCTTGAGGTTGTCACAGAAGCCTCCTCCCGCTCAGCTGTGTATCATTAGTCATTGATGTCACAGTGAAAGCAGCCTCCTTGCTCTTCATAGTCACCAGGAGCAAGGACTCCTGGGTTTCCACACCGACATCCGCAGGGCCCCACCCATGCACACCTCAAAATAAGTATGTTATTAATTTTTGAAGGAGAGAGACTATGGCCTCTGTGTGTCTCGGAGGTCAGAGGACACCTTGCAGGAGCTGGTTCCCTCTTTCTGCCATGGGAACCCCAGGGATTGAACTCAGGTCATCAGACTTGGCGGCAGGCACCTTTATCCGACGAGGCATCTCACTGGCCCAACTCTCTTTCTCTCTCCCTTCTTTTGTCCCTCTGTCCCTCCCTCCCTCTTCCTTCCTTTGTCAGGGGCTTGCAGTGTGGCTCAGAATGGACCCTACCTCAGCGTCCTGAGTGTTAGGATTACATAGTATCCCACGAACACCCCATCCCCCATAGTCAGCCCCCACCCCTGCAGGGTCTGATGTACCCCAGGTTGGCTTCCATCCTCATATGTAGCTGAGGTTGTCCTTGAACTTCTGACCCTCCTGCCTCCACCTCCCAAGTGCTGAGATGAAAGGCATACCTATTCTACCATGCTCAGTTAATAGGGTGCTGTAGCTCAAGCCCAGGAGGGCTTTGTGTACACTAGGCAAGTGCTCTCTGTCAGTAGAGCCGAGTCCTCCGCCTTCCCTTAGTCGTTTTCTTTTTAGACGTGTCCGGGTGTCTTGCCTACATGTGTCTCTGTGCATCTGGTGCCTGCCTGGTGTCGGTGTGTCAACTGGGGCCAGAAAGAGAGTATTGGGTCCCGCAGACCTTGTCTTAGATGGTTGTAAGTCATCCTGAGGGTGACCACAGTCTACAGGTTTTTCTTTTTTGTTTTTGACTTTTCCAGACAAGGTTTCTCTGCGTAGCCCTTGCTGTCCTGAAACTCACTGTGTAGACCAGGCTGGCCTTGAACTCAGAGATCCACCTGCCTCTGCCTCCCGAGTGCTGGGATTAATGGCGTGCGTCACTACTGCCCAGTGCTACATATTTTTCTTTGTTAGTTCAAATTAGAAACAAGCCTGCTTCACATGTCAGTCCCTTCTCTCTCTCTCCCTCCCCCCTAAATATTTTTCTTGAGAGACATCATAAACTCATAGGATCTCACCCCGTCAACTCTATACTTTTTATTGTTTTCTTCTTTTTTTTTTAAATTCCTCAAGACAGGGTTTTTCTGTGTAGCTCAGGCTAACCTTGAACTCACAGAGCTTCACCAGACCTGGAACAAACTGGAGGCTTCTAATTTTAAGGTCAGCTTGGGCTATAGAGTGAGTTCAATACCAGCCAGAGGAACTCGGAAAGACCATATCAAAATAAAATTTGGAAAGAGAGCTGGGGATTTAGTTCAGTGGTAGAGCCCCTGCCTAGAATCCCCCAGTGAGGGGCTGGGGGCGTGGCTCAGTGGTAGAGCCCTGCCTAGAATCCCCCAGTGAGGGGCTGGGGGCGTGGCTCAGTGGTAGAGCCCCTGCCTAGAATCCCCCAGTGAGGGGCTGGGGGCGTGGCTCAGTGGTAGAGTCCCTGCCCAGAAGACCCCAGTGAGGGTCTTCTGGAAGAGCAATCAGTGTTCTTTTTTTTTTTTTTTTTTTTAAGATTTTATTTATTTATTATGTCACAGTCTTCTGCCAGCTATGCCAGCAGAGGGCACCAGCTCTCATTACAGATGGCTGTGAGCCACCATGTGGTTGCTGGGAATTGAACTCAGGACCTCTGGAAGAACAGTCAGTGCTCTTAACCACTGAGCCATCTCTCTGGCCCCCAATGGATTTTTTAAAATAAAAACAAAAACAACACACATACACACACAAACTTCAGTGAGTCCCTGCTATGTCCTCTGATGTCAAATGATATTTGATGTTTGAGCCCCAGGCAGTGTCATCAGCATCTTTCTCTCATAGTTTAGGCTTCAGCATCCCCCACTGCGTACACAAATGGCTAATCCTCACGCACGCTATTCATGGTGTCCTCTCTGATTTTAATGCCTTTCTCCTCATTGTTGGAAGATTTTTTCCCTTTTAAAACTGAGGGAATGCCTCTAGGCTAGTTTGGTGTCCTAGAAGCCTCTGCTTTTGTGATTCAAGAAAAGAACAATTTACATTGTTTTAGTGTGTGTGTGTGTGTGTGTGTGTGTGTGTGTGTGCGTGCGTGTGTGTGCATGCCATCGTGCAAGTGTGGAAGTCAGAGGACCAACTTGTGAGAGTTGGTTGTCTCCTTCCACCAGGTAGGCTCCAGGAATTGAACTCGGATCCTCATGCTGGGAGGCGAGCACCTTTATCTGCTGAGCCATCTTGCCAACCCGGAGGTCGGTATTTTTGTTTGCATTTGTCTCTCTCAGGACTCATGAACCATTGACGGCACGAACTTGTTCCCCTTCCGTCTGTGTGGCCTTAGAACCCCCCAGGGGTGTTGGGTGTTGTGCCGGTGGTCTTCTGGCTGTGTGGATTGTGTGGTGATTCACAATGGCACAAGAAACTTGTGCTGGGGGCTAGGGGCTGGGCGCAGCAGCTAAGAGCACTCGCTGCGCTTGCAGAGGACCTGAGTTCGATTCCTAACGCCCACATGGTGGCTCAAACCATCCACAACTCCAGGGACTCTCACTCTTTCTTCTGACCTCTGAAGGCACCAGGCACGCACATGGTGTGCGTGCACACATAAGTAAATGCATACATATATACATACATACTTACATACTCGCAAACATTCAGCTCAGTAGCATGAGCTGGCTTTTGGAGTTGAATAGACATTAACAAGGGGCGGGTGGGGAGAGGTGAGTGGACGGGGACTGGGGCGTGTCGGGGACGTTACTTGTGAAAAGGTCAGGAGGTAATAGCAAGCAAATTCGAGTTGCAGCGGCTAGAGTTCAAGGTGTGGAGTGGACAGTGACTCTGGAGAGGGGGTTGGGGGACGGGAGCCAGAAGGACTCAAAAGTGGCCTAAGGAGTTGGGTTTGATCCTGTTGTTGGCAACAGGGAGTCCAGGGACGGTTTGAAATGTGAGCCAGGGCCTCAAATTCACTACGTAACGATGACGACCATGGGGACTGCTGGACCTCTCGCTTCCGTCTTCCCAGAGCTGGGACTCCTTGTGTACATCATCACCAGGTCTGGATTTTTTTTTTTTTTTGCCGTGCTGGGACTAGAATCTTGAGCTTCTTGCACGCTAAGCAAGCACTCTGTTGACTGAGTCGCGTCCCCAGCCTGAGGTGCAACTGGATCAGAGCCACACTCTAGAAAGATCACTTCGGGGCCAGCAAGATGTCTCAGAGGGTAAAGGCGCTTGCCACCAACCTGATGCCCCACCCGAGTTCAATCTCTAGGATGGGCGCGGCAGAAGCAGAGAACTGACTCTCACAAGTTGTTCTCCAGCTACCATCTCCTCCCTAGGTAGAGTTGAAAAGCTCACATCAGGTTTAAGAAGGAGTGGGCAGGCCTGGAGCCTGAGCAGGCTGGTGATGGGCGTGGCTCGGGTTGGACTCCTGAAGGGTTGAGGTTGAGCTTGGCTATAGAGCTGTCAGTAATGTCTCACTCTGGCCACCAGGGGGCAGCAGCCACATGGAATCCAGGCAGACACTCGGGACTGGTCCACAGTAGAAGCTGCTTGGAGAGCATTCTTGAGTGCAGGGAGCTGAACGATGGCCGGAGACTCTTCAGGGTGGGTGGGCTGTCCCCAGTCCTGTCTTAGAGGGTCCCCAGGGGCGCCGTTGGGGGTATAGATAGTTTATTTGACACTATGCTTCAGTAGTCCTGGGTTTTGTCTTCATTTTCCCTAATCTTGTTTTGTTTTGTTTAAATTTTGTTTATTGTTTTGAAACATTCTCACTGTGGAGTCTTGGAATGTCTAGAACTCTCTCTGTAGATAAGGCTGGTCTTGAACTCACAGAGATGCACCTGCCTGTGCCTCTCAATTCTGGGATAAAAGGTGTGTACCAGCTGGCTGCTGGTGCATGTTGTACGCCTGTAGTCCCTTCACTTGGGAGGCAGAGGCAGGGTTCAGCCTGATCTACAAAGTGAGTTGAGGACAGCCAGGACTGTTACACAGAAAGGCCTGTCTCAAAACGCAACCCCCAAAAGTTTACACCACTACATCGTTATATATGAATATATATTAATTATTATTAATGTTAGTAATACGAGGTCTGGATATGTAGCTCAGGATAGCATCCTAGTTTCCATCCCCCTGCCTCAGCCTCTCAAGGATTGTAGGTCAGTGCCCTGTCCAATTTTTTTCTTTTTTTTTTAAGATTTTATTTATTTATCATGAAAACAACATTCTGCTTCCATGTATAGCTGCACACCAGAAGAGGGCACCAGATCTCATAACGGATGGCTGTGAGCCACCATGTGGTTGCTGGGAATTGAACTCAGGACCTCTGGGAGAGCAGTCGGTGCTCTTAACCTCTGAGCCATCTCTCCAGCCGCCATTTTTTTCTTTCCTTCCTTTTTTTTTTTTTTAAGTTTTACAAAATTTTATTTGTATGGGTGTTTTGCCTGCATGTGTGTATCACATTCGTCCTGGTGCTTGCTGAACCCCTGGAACTGCAGTTTAGGTGGTCGAGAGCCACCAGGTGAATGCTGGGGATCAAACCTGGGTCATTCGGGAGGCCAGAGCTCTTAGTTGCTGAGCTATCTCTCCACACCTCCTTCCTGGTTTCTGTTTGACGCCATCTCATGTAGCCCAGGCTGGCCTTGAACTTACTTTGTCGTCCAGGATATTGTAAAGCAGTCTTTCTCTTTTTTGGCCTCCTCCTTACAGTGCACAGAGCTGGGCCTTGTGAATGCCCTGTCACCCACCTACACCTTGAACTTTTTTGTTTGTTTGTTTACTTTTCTCCCATTTATTACTGTGCTATTATTTTTAGTTATGCGTTTGTGTGTGGGTATCCGTGCACCTGAGTGGTGATAACTGTGGAGGCCAGAGGATGATGGATCCCCTGGAGCTGGAGTTACGGTGTGTGTGAGGGGTTGGGGTGTTGTGACCTGCCTGAGGGGGTTGCTAGGAACCGAACTCAGATCTTCTGCAAGGGCAGTGCATCAATCCATCCCTTCAGCCACTTCCCCACATTTTATTTCGAGGCAGGTTCTTGGGTTACCTTACAATCCCCAAGTCTCAGTTTCCCAAGCCTCTTGGATCACAGCCTGAGCCTCCACCTCTACCCACCAAGGGCTAGAATCACGTGTGTCCACCACCACGTGTGGCAACTGCTCTCATTTGCGGGGAAACGCTTCCCCCTCCCCTTCTCCCGCCCTCTCCCTCAGCACTCATCTCAGGCATCACCCCCTTCCAGAGGCCTCCCATCATATAGTATAATTTTTTTTTTCGAGACAGGGTTTCCCTGTGGCTTTGGAGGCTGTCCTGGAAGTAGCTCTTGTAGACCAGGCTGGTCTCGAACTCACAGAGATCCTCTGCCTCTGCCTCCTGAGTGCTGGGACTAAAGGCGTGCGCCACCACTGCCCGGCCATATAGTATAATATTTATGCACTCAGTGTCACCAGCTTAGCCTTTTTTATACTTACAGGGCACACATGTGCCAAGGCATGATTGTGAATGTTTGAGGACAGTGTGGAGGAGTTGGCTCTCTCCTTCCACCGTTGATCCTGGAGCTCAAACTCAGGTACCTTTACCCACAGAGCCATCTCAGCCCAAAACTCACCGAGTTTTTAAAATAAGAATAACATATGTAATATATTGGATGAGAAAGTGTTTACATAACACGACCACACACTCAAAGCAGAGAGAGAGAGAGAGAGAGAGAGACAGACAGACAGACAGGCAGACAGACAGACAGACAGACGGGAGTCTCAAGCTGGCCTCAAACTCACAGTGATTAAGTCCACCTCTGCCTTTCAAGTTCTGAGATTAAAGGTGAACAATGCCACAATCAACCGAATTTCACCAATTTTAATTTATTTGATACAGGGGTAGTTTGATGTGCTCTCACACATGCACAGAGTTGTGCAACCACCGTGATCATGACACAAAATGTTTCCACAAGCCTGGAACTTTCTGTCATCCTGTTGCTATGGGTCCCCTCCTTCCACTCCAGCCTTCTTCAGTGACTGAACGGATTTTCTGTTACCATAGTACCA
>NW_023277104.1:0-30220 GCF_003668045.3 Cricetulus griseus
TGTTCTTTCTAAACCTTTATTTGCCCGCCTAAAGGCCCTCGAGGTGGCAAGATGCCAGACCTGGGAACAACTAGAAGAGGTGTATAAGGCCGAAGATTCACAAGTGCCACACCAGTTCCAAGTAGGGGATGCTGTCTTTGTCCGGTGGCACCGAATTGGGAATATAGAGCCTCATGGAAAGGACCATATTTGGTGCTCCTAACGACCCCTATAGCAGTGAAGGTTGAAGGCATCTCTGCTTGGATCCACACCTCCCACGTAAAGCAAGCCCCTGAACTACAAAAAAAAAAAAAAAAGGAATGGAAACTGGAAAAAGACTATGGATCCTCTTAAGCTGTGCCTGTGTCATGAGCATAGCTCAGGTGAAGGATAACAACTCCCATGCCCCCCCAAATTTAACCTGGCAGGTGATATCACAAACTGGGGATGTAGTCTGGTCAATTTCCAAGACTGCCCCACCCTGGACATGGTGGCCCACTGTAACCCCTGATGTATGCCATTTAGTGGTGGGACTGGATTCTTGGGATGTACTTATCTCCCAACTAATTTACCCACTGTTGGAAGAGTGGGCACAGGCCCAGGATGCAGTAATCCACTCACCCGCTGTGCAATATGGGAAGCAGATTTGTACATTTGCCCTAGGGAAGGTAAGTCTCGCCCACAAGCAGTGAAGTGCGGGGGCCCTGAGTCCTTCTACTGTAAGGCATGGGGTTGGGAGACTAGCGGGGATGCCTGGTGGAAACCTTCTTCGCCTTGGGACTTGATTACAGTTAAGACAAACCATACTGATAGGCCTACCTGTTCTTCCATCAGCTCTAGGGTCAAACAGATGAGGAATGGACACTGAAGCAGAACCCCTTACTGTAATCTCCTAAATGTACCCTTTCCAAACTCTGGAAAGAGATCGCAGGAATGGGTTAGGGACATGAGCTGGGGATTAAGATTCAGGAGATGATCTGGGATTGGTTATGACACTGAGACTTGGATAGAGAGCCCCTCCCCTCTACCAGTTGGGCCTAACAAAGTTTTACCTGATCAGAGCCCGCCATCCCCTGTACTCCCGAAAGGAACTCGTGTTCCTTAGCCCTGCACCTATGTCTAACTTAGGTATCTCCTTTCTGGCAATGCCTTCCACTGGACAGAGATTGTTAGATTTGATACAGGGGGCTTTCTCTGTGCTAAACAGCTCTAATCCTAACATGATTGAGTCTTGTTGGCTCTGCCTCACTTCAGGACCTCCTTATTATGAAGGGATTGCAGTGTCTGGGACCTTCAATAACACCACTAGCCCAGATGCTTGTGTATGGGTTGTCATAGGTTGGCCCTTACTGAGGTTACAGGCATAGGGACCTGCCTGGGAAACCCACAAGCTGCTTACAAACATTTATGTAATAAGACTCATAAGAGCCCTAAAACTTCTGACATCTGGTACTTGGTCCCTGGCATAGATAAATGGTGGGCTTTTAGTACAGGCCTGGCACCTTGTGTGTCAACGTCAGTCTTCAATGACACCAAAGATTACTGTGTGCTTGTGAAGCTAATGCCTAGAGTCCTTTATCATCCAGCCAACAGGCTTGAGGATGAATTTGACAAGTGCCCCATCCACTTTCTGAGAGAACCCATCTCTTTGACATTAGCGGTAATCTTGGGCCTCGGGGTAGCTACTTGCATTGGGAAAGGTTACCACTGCCCTAATACAGGCCCCTCACTACTTTAGTGAATTAAGAGTAACCGTGGATGAAGACTTAAGAGCACTAGAATAATCTATTGCCCAGCTGGAAGAATCATTGACATCCCTCTCATAAGTAGTTTTGCAGAATACAAGGGGGTTAGATTTGTTATTTTTAAAAGACAGAGGATTATGTGCTGCTCTCAGAGAAGAATGTTGCTTTTATGTAGACCATTTAGGAGTAATTAAAGACTCCATGAGTAAACTTAGAGAGAGGTTAGACGAAAGACAGAGAGACAGAGAAACACATCAAGGATGGTTTAAAAGCTGGTTTAGTAGATCCCCTTGGATGACTACTCTGATATCCTCCCTTATGGGACATTTCTTGATTTTGCTTTTGCTCCTGATCTTAAGTCCATGTGTATTAAATAGGTTAGTTACCTTCATTAGAGAAAGAATAAGTGCTGTTCAGATTTTAATGTTGTGCCAGCAATATAGCTCTATACAAGGTCAAGAAAATCAATATTATGAAGATATTGATATCTAGCTCTATGATTAGAACTAGGTACCAGAAGAAATGGGGAGATGGAAGGCCAGGATAAAGAAGACCCCCTTAGCAGACAAAGAAAGGCTTAGAGTACAGGGTGACTGGCCAGGCCAGTAAATCTTTTCCAGGAACTGGCTGATAACACTTATGTGATTACCACAAGGTTAGAATGGCTTTGTTCCACGAAGCTGACCACAAAAGCTTTAGCTGGTCCAGTAACTCTGTTGCAAGAAAAGGCTAACCCTAAAAAGTTAGATTAGAATCTTACAATCTTAAACCACAGGGAGTTTCCCCTTGTGATTCTCCTCGGGACCTTCCACTGGTATTCTTGATATTTGGGGTTGTGGTTTCTTCCTTTAAAAACCCCTATTCCCAGCCAGTTGGGGTCTAACTCCTCTACCCCTGTGTGGGATACAAGTCTTGACCCCAGCGTGCTGGTTCCTGTCAATAAACCTCGTGTGATTGCAGCAAGGATGGTCTCGCCTGAGTTCTTGGGAGTCGAGTCATCCTGAGACTTGAGTGAGGGTCTCCCCTCTCTGGGGGTCTTTCAATGCAAGAGTAGGAGTCCTGCCTGAGCTACAGAACGCCCATGTCTAGTTCTGCCCTCTGAGAGATTACAAAATCTTGGGGCACAATTTTAGGAGAAAACACAAACAGGTGGAAGATCTGGGTTCTGGGAGATGATTTAGCTAGGAAATGATTCCCAACAAATATGTGAAAACTTGTGTTTTCAAACTTTAATGACTGAAGGGTAATGGCAACATACTCAAGTTGTCTATTACCTCCACATTTGGGCCCTAAAATGAGTGTGGTCATTACAAATTCACAATTAAAATATGTCAACACAAACAAAGGGAAATTCTCTATGTAGTCATGGCCATCCTTGAATTGCTCAGTGGTCCATGTGGCTCTCACACTCACAGAGATACCACTGCCCCTGCATCCCACATCCTGGACTAAATGTATGTGTCCCCTTAGCCTTGATGCTTGTTTTGAGTGAATTGGTTTGTAGTCATAAATATGTCATAAATATATTTTATCATCTGCTTAAATTTCATCTAGTATTGGGGATTTATGTGCCAGCATTTTCCACAGAGGATGGAAAAAAGGTCTGTCACTGCCTCACCAAGCACTGCATTGTTAATTTGGCATTAATTCATTAATGTAGTCCATTTTAATCTTCTGTGAATGTCAAGAAAATTTCCTGGGAATTGCCCATTAAACTTAGGTGGGCCATCACAGAGATTTCTAGAACAAATAAAAGGTCACATGATCTTCAAAACCACTGCAGTGTGAAGTGGAAAAACCCCTGGTATACATGCTAAGGGATCCCAGTGTAGGACTGAAAGCAATTCATTCTGTCACAAAATTACAACTCTTAGAGTGCATTGATACCCATTCATTTAAAACCCAATCTACAAGCAGAGAAGCCAGAATCAGGCCTTTGCCTTGGTGACTGTCTCCAGGGAATTTGGGGGAAATGAGTACTTTGCACATCCATTGACCTGGGGAGCAGAGGGAGGATCTAGATTGCCCTTGAAGTGGGGATGGGTGGTTGTAGCCTCATGAATGAAGAGTCCCAGCCAGACAGTTGTAAAATTTTCCAGCCCTGCTCCATCAATAAGGGATGCCCAAACTGTTCGGTGGGCAATCCTTCCATCCTAGCATAAAGGAGGCTCAGTTAAGCAGATATCTTTGAGGTTGAGGCCATCCTGGCCTACACAGTGAGGTATAGGAGAGCCAGGGCTATAAGTAGAAACGCAGTGTCAACAAAAGAGCCTGGTATTTTGGTACATACTTTTAATCCCCCTATTCCAGAGTGAATGGAAATCACATGCAAATCTTTGGTTTTGAGGACAGCCTGGTGTACAGAGTTTGTTCCAGAACAGTTAGGGTTACATAGACAAACCCTGTCTCAAAAAAGGAAAAAAGGAGGGGTGGTAGCAATCAGTAGGAATAGGATGACCTTTGGCAGCCTGACTTGAGGCATTTTTATTGTAATGGTCTCTAAGTAGTGACTGCCATATTTTAACTGGGTTCAAGCCCCAAGATTGGAGACCTAAGAGGGTGTGGCAAAAGATGTGTTGGTGATTATATCTGCTCAATGAGGAAAGCCTTCCTCATGGGTCTCTGAGTGCTGAGAGTCTCTGTTACTTCCCCTGCCAGTTTATCCACCTTGGTGTCTATAGTTACAGACTGAGATGGCAATCCCAGATACAGTGGCTGCTGTAACAGCAACAGCAATAGATGCAAACACCCCAGCAGTGATGCCAAAGCCTTTTTGTCCATCAACTTGCAAGATGACCAGCCTGTTGAAAAACTGAAACTCAGAAATATACTGCCTCCTTTCTTTCAAGGACAGTAGATGCTATGACATCAAGGGTCAGGAACACTGGCTTGGGCAGGCTCCCACCGTCTCAACTCTGTTTTTTCTCTGCAACATGCATCTCAAACTTTCTGGCTGATTTTCTTGCAAGAATACACAAACCTGCCCTCGACCCCAAATTAGGGCAAGATCAGTCTTCTCCACTGTTTAATGTATTATGTGGAGAATGGGGACATTACTTCTCCTTTTATGATTAGAAGTTAAATTATCAAGGAGCTGTTGGCATGCTCCACAACTCCACATCCGAGTTTTACAAGGATCACCTGCCCTTCATCCAGTTTCTATTGAGTACAAAATAGCTGATACGCCTTAGAAGAATATCCAGATCCTTTTTGTTTCATTTTTTTCTTGCTTGTTTGTTTTTGTTTTTACGAGACAGGGTTTCTCTGTGTAGCTTTAGAGCCTATCCTGGCACTTGCTCTGGAGACCAGGCTGGCCTCGAACTCACAGAGATCCCCCTGAATTTGCCTCCAGAGTGCTGGGATTAAAGGCATGCACCACCAATGCCCGGCAGATACTTTGTTCTTTATCACTTTTGGAACTAAACAATGACTGAACAAAAATCACATTTAGGTACACATGAATACCTTTCAACTGCCATGTGTACATTTCAACTTGACATTATAGGTTACAGAGCAGCTTTAAGATCAACCAAGGAGAGCCGGGCATTGGTGGCACATGCCATTAGTCCCAGCACTCGGGAGGCAGAAGCAGGTGGATCTCTGTGAGTTCGAGACCAGCCTGCTCTACAAGAGCTAATTCCAGGACAGGCTCCAAAACCACAGAGAAACCCTGTCTCGGAAAACCAAAAAAAAAAAAAATCAACCAAGGATACATGAGCAGAACTTTTCAGAAGTGTCAGATTAAATAATCGTTTATTCAGCATTCACAAACACTTATTTATGGGAAATTCAAGATTCATGTGATACAGACTTTTTACACAGCAGTTTAAACAGGCCTGGCATCTGACAAACTCATTTGGGACCATCTTCTCCAGATACAGACAAGAGAAATAGAGAGACCTAGTGAGGACAGGAGAGGACACAGGCAGCAGGAGCATGGCGGGAGCATTCTGTCATTAGGGAAGGCAGCTGTTCTCATCCTGGAGCTGGGCCTCAGCCTCTGCCTGCTTCCATTGCTAACTCATGAGGGAACAGGTAAGCAGACAGGAGGGTAGCTGTGACAGCTGCAGCAGCCACACAAGGCCATCTGCACACCCAGGGACACCCAGAATACCTTAGAGATGTGGTTAATCACAGGATGGTTACAGGTGAGGTCTCCCCCAGAAAAGGAGTAGCCCTGGAATAAGTGACAGTTTGCAAAAAGGCCCTTTGTTCTGATCATAAGTGTTAGGATGACTGGCTCTCAGCAGTTGCCAGCACTGGGGAAAAACTTGCAGCCTGACTTTTCAAGGATGGGGACAATCTTGAGTAGCCCCAAAACAATTTCTGGTCAAAATATGTGAACAGGAGCAACTACATTGATACAGAACAGGACTTTCTTTGTGCCACAGGAGAGTGTTCTTGTGTTCCATGTTACCAACACTCAACCCCCTCTATCTGGGCCATCTGGAGCCTCACTCAGGTCCACAAGGTAATGGGAAATACCACTGGGAATTCCTCCAACCATGCAGTGCTTGGTAGTAAATGGCAATAGATAAAAGAAGACCAACAGTCCCTAGATTCAAAGGTCAAGACCTCCATCAATTTCTCCAGGATTCATATACAATGGTAGGCTCAGGTGTCTCACCTTGTAGACAAGAGTGCACAATCACATATTAGCTGGGCACACACCTTGGGGACTCACTAGCACTCTTCTCCCTGCCCTTCTGTGGTCCTTGGTGCTCACATTGAAGGGATAAAGTTGCAAACAGACCCTGAGGTTATACCTAACCTGATTTTTATCTATAAGGCATATGGTAGACCTCACCCTCCAAACACACACACCAGCTCCACAATGCTGCCCAAGGCTCTTCCTTCCCTATGGCCCTCTTTCTTCCACCATATACCCTCTTCAGACTCCTATCACATACACACTTTATTCAGGAAATCAACTGACCTGAAGAAGACTAGGCTGCTGCACTTTCCCTGGACACACTGTCTATTGGATTCTACTCTAAGAACATGGGTGTAAAAGCTCCACTAAACAGGAGACTCAAAGCTCCTCCCATTCTTTGTCTCCTCCCAACAGAAGATCTTCAAATCCTGACACACACTTTGAGCCCCTCAGGTTTCTTCGGCACACTATGGAGACCTAATCCCATTGGTGAAATTATCCTTTTTGGGGGGTTCAACACTGGGTTTTTCTGTATAGCTTTGAGGATTGTCCTGGCATTCATTCTGAAGATCAGGCTGATATCCATCTCGGGGAATTTCAAATGCTGGGACTTCCAGAGATCCTGAGTTCAATTCCCAGCAACCATATGGTAGCTCACAACCATCCGTTATGAGATCTGGTGCCCTCTTCTGGTGTGCAGATATACATGAAAGCAGAATGCTGTATACATAATAAATAAATAAAATCTTAAAAAAAAAGAGTGGCTCACCAGACCCTCCAAGAAATAATCATGGTTTATATAACATTTTCTGATTGACATATTAATGTGAAAATGAATACCAAGAGAAAATTGGCCTTGGCCTCTTGAGTCTCCATCCCAGAATGAACTGGGGCTCCACTTGTCAGTGCCCATAGAAAAAAATGGACTTCTACTTAACCTGCTTCTAGGGATCCTATTCAGCTGTTGCTTTGGCTAGGATCCCCGTCTTGCTTTTCAAGGGCTGCTAAGATTCTTCCCTCATTGTTTGCAACATTTCCAACTTCCCTCTCCCTACTTGTGCCACCAGAAACTCTACCAGCTCCCCTAGCTCTCTGTAGACCCTGTCTTCTCTCCATAGATTTCCCCAGGCTCCCTGATGGTGTCTGGGGTTCTGTTCATAGAATGCCCTTAGGTATTTGGGTATTGAGAAGACAATGCTGGTGTCCTTTTTTGAGGGACTGAAGTGTACTTAATCAGTGCTAAGAAACCTTCAGTTTGTTTCCAGGGGTTCCAGCTACTCCCAGTGCAGGAATACAATAGCTCCAAGTGATGTATTACTTTTTCGGGAAACCTTGGCTAACAAAATCCTGGAAATCTTCCTTGACATCTACAAGGGCTGTACATGTTCAAATTTTAAAAAGCTGGGTGACTTGAGGCTCTTTGGCAGAGGTCTTGTCCAGGTTTTTGAAATATTCTGGCCTCAATTCCAGGAGATACAGGAAAATGAAAAATATTGAAAAAATACTATTCCATGTGATTTGTGTATGTATTGGGACCATATCCTGCCAGAGAATATTTGCATATTTAAGGAAACAAAATATATGTTTCCCCTTCCAGTACCTGGAAATCAAACTCAGGTACTCAAGCTAGGCGACATGGACTTTGGCTGTGCCATTTCACAAGCTTCAGAGCTCTTGATTCAAAGGGTTATACCTCCAGGAAAATCAAAGACTGACACCAGGTTTCCATAGGTCTGGCTGGTTTCAAACTCATTGTATGACTAAGAATGACCATGAGCTTCTGGTCCCAAACCTCATGCATGCTGAGATTATGGACCTGGATCCCTTGAAGGTGCCTTTTTCCACTCCCTTTAAATGCTACTGAGAACCTCATGAAGACATTCTGTCCTTACTGGATATTTATTCTGAGTCCTTTCTGGGCAGTTTCTCCTATTTCTTTAACAACTTGAGGGACATTAGTCCTATATCTGCTCTTGCTATAACCTTGAGACGGGAGAGCAATTCTGTTCTAGAAGATGTGACCAATGGTCTCTATTGATAAATAACTTTTTTGAAATTTCCCCGTTTTTAGAGTCTTGTGTATCCTAAAATGAACTTGAATTTGCTCTATAGCCCATGATGTCATTGAATTTTTTCAAATAAATGTAAGAACAACTGTAACAGGGGGTGGTGACACACACCTTTAATCCCATCACTAGAAAAGCAGAGACAAGAGGATCTCTGAGTTAGAATATTCTCACATAAATTGTAAGAACAACCCTAACAGGGTGTGGTGACACATCTTTAATCCCATCTCTAGGGAGGTAGAGGCAGGAGAATCTCCAAGTTGCAGGGCTGCATATTTAAAAACAGGAGTTACAGAACATCCAGGAATACAGTGGAAATCCCTATCTCATGAATACAGAATGAAATAAAACAAAAATTTAAACTGGCTGGGTGTGGTGGTACATGCCTTCAATCCCAGCACTCAGGAGGCAGAGGCAGGAGGATATCTGAGAGGTCTTGCACAACTTGGTCTACACAGGGAGCTCCAGGACTCCCAGGACTATTTAGAGTGACCTGACCACATGAAGGGAAACAAACAAAAAAAGCCTTCAACATCTATAGTCATCCGATCAATGCAAATTACAATTGCTTTGAGATTTGTAAGTTTCTCAGAAATACCAAAGAAATGAAAAACAACCACAGCTCAGTCTGGTAAAGATGTGGGGGAAAGGATCCTTATTCATTGCTGTTGGTAGTACAGAATGGTATAGCCATCACCCCACCCCACCATTAACCCAGAAGCCTTACTGGCCAACTTACCATGGTGATCAGCAGGCTCTCCTGTGATCACCAGATCATTGCTGCTGTTTGAAACTCTAGTACAAAGACCTGGCCTTCAGGATATTTTCCATCTAGGTCCCAACCAGGTCGTCCACTTTTTCCCATCATTCCTCCAGACCATCCTAATCAATGCCCCCCACCACCAGTGTATAGCCTCACCCTATAGGGTCTTGGTATATTTGAGGATTGCTTTCATCATTGAGCTTTCATCACTGCTGCTTTGGTGGGGACCTAAATCACAAACACATCTTTTGCACCACCCTCTCAGTTCTCCAATCTTGGGTCTTAAACCCAGTTAAAATGTGGTTTCCACTATTTGGTGACCATCACAGTTAAAAGGTCTTAGCTCAGGCTGCCTTCTGATTGCTGTCAAACCTCCGTTTTTTCCTTTTTTTGAGACAGGGTTTCTCTGTGTAGTCCTGACTACTCTGGAACAAACTCTGAACACCAGGCTGTGCTCAAAATCAAAGATTTGCATGTGCATTCCCCTACCACTAGAATGGGGGAGGGGGGAATTAAAGGTGTGTGCCACAATGGTAGGCTCTTTTTTTGACACAGGGTTTCTCTTTACAACCCTGGCTGTCCTGTATCTCACTGTATAGACCAACTTGACCTCAACCTCACAGAGTTCTTCTTGCCTATGCATCCTTTGTGCTGGCATGGAAGGATTGTCCACCAAACACAGCTTAGTCACACCTAATTGATGGAGTGGGACTAGTCTTACAACTGTCTGGCTGTGACTCTTTTCATTCATGATGCTACCACCAACCAGCTCCACTTCATGGACAATGTAGACCCTCCATTATCTCCCCAGATCAATGCATGTGCCAAGGTCCCTTTTGTCCCCACTTTACTGTCCACAGTCATCAAGGCACAGGCCTGATGCTGGCTTCTCTGCTTGTAGATTGGTCATTCAATGAATGGATTTCAGTACACAGAATGTGATGGATTTTTCTGACAGAATGAACTGAGTTCAGTGCACCCCTGGGAGCCCACAGCTTGTGTCCCAAGTGTTTCACCACTTAACACTGCAGTGATATGGAAGGTGCATGTGAACATTGACTCCTTCTGGAAACCTCTGAGAGGGCAGAACTCAGTTTAATGCATCAACTGTCAGGAAATTTTCTTGACATTCACTGAGGACTAAGATTAACTACAGTTCTGAATTATTACAAAATTCATAAAGAGGACTTGGTGAGGTAGTGAGAGAACTCTTTTCCATCTTTGTGGGAAATCCTGGCATACATCCCTGAAACTAGGAGAAATATAAAGACAGGGGAAATTATATTGTTTCAAAATATTTTATGAAAATCAATACATTAAAAAAAAAAGCATCCAGGCTAAGTTGGCACATACCTTTAGTAACCTAACCTGAACCCTAACCCAAACACTAACCCTTACCATTAACCTCACCTTATCCTAACCCTAACCCTAACCCTAACCCTAACCCTAACCCTAACCCTTAACCCTAACCCTAACCCAGAACCTAAGGCTAACCCTAACCCTAACCCTGACCCTAACACTAACCCTAACCCCAACCCTTACCATAAACCTAACCCTAACCCTAACCCTAACCCTAACCCTAACCCTAACCCTGAACCTAAACATGAGCCTAACACTAATCCTAACCCTAACCCTCACCTTAACCATTAACCTATACCTGAACCTAATACTAACCCTAACCCTAACCCTAACCCTAACCCTAACCCTACCCATAACCATAACCATAACCTAACCCTAACCCTAACCCTAACACTAACCCTAAACCTAACCCTAACCTTAACCCTAACCCTAACCGAAACCTAACCCTAACCTAACCCTAACTTTAAGCTGAACCCTAACCCTAATCCAAACGTTAACCCTTTAGCTAACTATGACCCTAACCCTAACCCTAGCCCTAAACCTAACCACAACCCTATCCCTAAACTAACCGTAACCCTAACCCTTAACGAAAACATGAACCTAACCTTAATTCTAACACTTATCCTAAACACAACCCTAACCCTAACGTTAACCCTAACCCTAACCCTAACCATAAGCTAACCCTAACCATAAGCCTAACCCTAACCATTACATTAACTCTAAACCTAACCCTAACCCCGAACCAAACCCTAACATTTACCATAATCCTAAAACAAATCCTAATCAGGAAACCAACCCTGACCCTAGCCATAAGCGTAACCCTAACACTAACACTAACCCAAACACTACCCTAGTCCTTACCTAAACCTAACCCTAACCCTAACCCTAACCCTAACATTGATGCTAAACCTAACCCTAAACCTAACCCTAACCATAACCCTAACACTAAACCTATACAAACCCTAACCCAAACCCTAACATTAACCCTTAACCTAACCATGAAACTGACCCTAACACTAACCCTACCCCAATCCATACCCTAACCCTAACCCTACCCTAAACTTTGACCTAACCCTGAACCTAACCCTAACCCTAAACCTAACCATCATCCTAACCAAACCTTAACACAAACCTAACCCTAAACCTAACCCTAACCCTAAACCTAACCTAAACCTAATCATGAACCTAACCATGAACCTGACCCTAAACCAAACCCAAACCCTAACCCTAACCCTAACCCAAACCCTAAACCTAACCTTAACCCTAAACCTAAGCCTAACCCTAACCCTAAAACTAGCCTAACCCTAACCATAACCCTAACCCTAAACCTAACCTAACACTAACATTAACCCTAACATAAACCCTAACCCTAACTCTAATCCTAACCTAACCCTAACCCTTACACTAACCCTAACCCTAACCCTAACCCTAACCCTAACCCTAAAAATGTTGCTAACCTTAATCCTAACCCTAACCCTAATCCTAACCCTAAACTTAAACTAAACTTTAAGCCTAACCCTAACTGTTAACCTAAACAAGAACCTAACCATAACACTAACCCTAACCTAAACCTAACCCTAACCCTAAACTAACCCTCACCCTAACCCTAACCCTAACACCAACCCTCAACCTAATCATAACTGTAACGCTAAACCTAAACCTAAACCTAAACCTAACCATAACCCTAACCCTAACGCTAACCTAACCCTAACCCTAACCCTAACCCTAACCCTTAACCTAAAGACGAACCTGACCCTAAATATAATCCTAAACCTAACCCTAACCCTAAACCTAACACTTAACCTAACCATGAACTTAACCCTTTCCTAACACTGAACCTAACCTTAACCCTAACCCTAAACCTAACCACAACAATAACTCTAACCTAACCCTAACCCTAACCCTAACCCTAACCCTTATCAACCAGGAACCTAACCCTAACTCTAAACCTAACCCTAATCCAAACCCTAAGCCTAATCCTAAACCTAACCCTAACCCTAACCCTTAATGTAACCATATTCCTAACCCTAACATTAACGCTATCACTAACCATAAACCTAACCATAACCCTAACCCTAACGCTAATGATACCCTAAACCTAAACCTAACACTTAACCTAAGGATGAACCTAACCCTAAACCTAACCCTAACCCTAACCCTAACTCTAACCCTAACCCTAACCCTGAACTTAACCCTAACCCGAACCATAAACCAAATCTAACCCTAACCCTAAACCTAACCCTAACCATAACGTAACCCTAACCCTAACTCTAACCCTAACCCTAACCCTGAACTTAACTCTAACCCTAATCCTAACCCAAATATAACCCTAACCCTAACCTAAACATAACCCTAACACTAACCCTAAACCTAACCTTAACCCTGACTCTAAACCTAACACTAATCAAAACTTAACCCTAACCCTATCCCTAACTCTAACCATTAACCTGACCATGAATCTAACCCTAACCTAACCCTAACCCTAACCTAACCCTAACCATAACCGTTAAGCTAACGATGAACGTAACCCTAACACTAACACTAACCTAACCCTAACACTAACCCTAACCTAACCCTAACCGTAACCCTAAACCTAACCCTAACTTAAGACTAAGCCTAACCCTAACCCTAAACCTAACCCTAACCTTAACACTAACCCTAACTTAACCCTAACCTAATCCAAACCCTAACCCTAAACTTAACCCTAATCCTAACCCTAACACTAACACTAATACTAAACCTAACCCTCAACATTACCCTAACCATAACCCTTACCATAACCCATAACCTAAACATGAAACTAACCTTAACCCTAACCCTTAACTTAACCTAACCCTAACCCTAACCCTAACCCTAACCCTAACCCTAAACATTACACTGATGCTAACCCTAAAAATAAACCTAACCGTAGAAAAAACCCTAAACCAAACCCTAGAACTAACCCTAACCCTAACCCTAACTCTAACCATTAACCTAACCATGAACCTAACCCTAATCCTAACCCTAACCCTAACCCTGAAAGTAATACTAACCCTAACCCTAACTCTAACCCTAACCCTAACTTTAACCCTAACACTTAACCTAACCGTGAACCTACCCCTAACAGTAAACCTAACCCTAATCCAAACCATAACCCTAACCCTAACTGTTAATCTAACCATAAACCAAACAAAACCCTAACCCTAAACCTAACAATAACCCTAACTCTAATCAAAAACCTAAACCTGAAACTAAGCCTAACCCTAACCCTATCATAACCTAACCCTAAACTAAACCTAACCCTAACCATAACCATAACCCTAAACCTAACACTTACCCTAACCCTAATCTAATCCTAACTCTAACCCTAACGCTAAATATAACCCTAAGACAAACCTAACCCTAACTCTAACAGAACCTTAACCCTAACACTAACCCTAACCCTAACAGTAACCTAACCCTGAACATAACCATAAACCTAACGCTAAACCTAACCTAACTCTAACCGTAACCCTAACCATAACCATAACCATAACACTAACCCTAATCCTAACGCTAACGCTAACCCTTAACATAACAATGAACCTAATCCTAAACCTAACCACAACCCTAACCCTAACGTAAACCTAAGCCTAACCCTAACTCTAACACTAACCCTAACCCAAAACATAACCCTAAACCTAACATAACCTTAACCCTAACACTAACCCTAACCCTAACCCTTAACCTAACCATGAATCAAACCCTAACCCTAACCATAAACCTAACCCTAACCCTAACCCTAACTCTAAACCTAACCCTAACCATAACCCTAACCCTAAGTCTAACCCTAACACTAACCTTAACCCTAAACCTTAAACTAACCGTGAACCTAACCCTAACTCTAAACCGAACCCTGATCCCAACCCTAACCCTAGCCCTAACCCTAACCCTAACCGTTAACCTAACCATGAACCTAACCTTAAACCTAAACCTAAACCTAACAATACCCTAATCCTAATCATGAACTTAACCCTGAAACTAAGCCTAACCCTAACGCTAACCATAACCTAACCCTAACATAACCCTAACACTAACGCTAACCGTAACCCAAACCCTAACCCTAACCCTAACCTAACTCAAACATTAACCCTAACCCAAACCCTAACCTAAACATAAACCTAACCCTAAACCTAAACCTAGCCATGAACCTAACCCTAATCCTAACCCTAACCCTAACCCTACCCTAACACTAACCTAACCCTGTACCTAAAAATAAAACTAACCCTAACCCTTACCTAACACTCACCCTAACCCTAACCCTAACCCTAGCCTAACACTAATCCTAACCCTAACCCTAACACTAACCCTAACCTTAACCCTAAGCAAGCTCTAACATTAACCCTAACCGATAACCTAACCCTAACCCTAACCTAAACCCTAACCCTATTCCTAAACCTAACCCTAAACGTAAACCTAACAATGAACCTAACCCTAATCCTACCCCTATCGCTAAACCTAACGCTAACCCAGACCCAAAACCTAACTCTAACCCTAACCCTTAACCCTAATCCTAACCCTAACATAACCTTAAGCCTAAACCTAACCCTAACCCTAACCCTAACCTAACTCAAACATTAACCCTAATCCAGACTGTAACCCTAACCATAACCTAAATCTAACCCTAACCCTAACCCTAACCCTAAATCTAAACTTAAACCTAACCTAACCCTAACCGATATGTTACATGTATGACACATGTATGTGACATGTATGTGACATGTATGTGACATGTATGTAACATGTATGTCACACACATGTTACAATCATGTTACAAGCATGTCAAATGTATGTTACATGTATGTTACAAGCATGTCACATGCATTTCACATGTATGTTCCATGTATGTCACATGTATGACACACACATGTTACAAGCATGTCACATGTATGTTACATGTGTGTTACAAGTATGTTACATGTATGTTACATGTATGTTACATGTTGACACACACATGTCACATGTATGTTACATGTATGTTACATGTATGTTACATATATGACACAAAGATGTCACATGCATATTACATGTATGTTACATGTATATTATATGTATGTTGCTTGTATGGTACATGTATGGTACATGTATGGTACATGTATATGATATGTATGTTACATGTATGACACACACATGTTGAAAGACCCGCTCGGAATGCTTCTGTATGGCCTCTGCCTCTCTGTCTTCCCCGCCTGTGCCGGTGCTGGGTGTTCTCTCTGGAGCAGGCGGGAGGAGCAGTTGACTGAGGGCAGCGTGGCGGGGACTGAGCATGGCAGGGCCAGGGTTCGGCCAGGGGCTGGAGAATGCAGCACGGGCGGCACCTGGAAGGGGAACTTGAGCTGGGAGAGCAGCGGTGCTGCTTGTCCAGGAGCTGCGAGCGGGGAGCCGCCTCCAAGGCCAAGGACACGGGGGCCGCGGAGCTGCCGGGGCCTCCCAAGCCTTCACCCAAGCAGGGCTCGCGCCCCCGGCCCGCCGCGCCTGGCACCGCGCCTCGGGGCTGGGGCCGAGCAAGGAGCCCGCAAGGAGGCCTGAGGGCGAGCACCAGGTGGGCCGGCACGAGAGCGAACACCAAGTGAGCCGGCCTGGGCCCTGCCCCCGTGACCCCGCCCGATGAGGAACACTCCATCCCAAGGTCTCCGCCCCCAAGGTCAGCCATCTGGACGCAGACGCAGAGGGAATTGAGTCTGTTGTACCAGACACCAGACCTTGAGAATATGCTGATCTGGAATGGCTCTGTGTCTTGAGAATATGCTGATCTGGAATGGCTCTGTGTCTCATTTGAACCATCCAATAGAAATGATTCTGTATCGCCTCATTTGAAAGACTCTGTGTTTCACCTCATTTGAATAACTCTATACTTCGCCTCATTTGAATAACCCTGTATAGCGCCTCATTTACATTGACCAATGGGAATAGCTCTGTACAATGCCTCATTAGAATTATCCAATAGAATCCCTGCTCCTAGCTTGCGCCTTTTTCCCTATATAAGGACCCCTTTCCCTTGGCTCGGCGCGCTTGGCCTCACAGAAGCTAAGTCTCCCGGGTACCCGTAGCTCCAATGAAGCCTCTTGCAGTTTGAATCCAAGTTCGTGGTCTCGCTGATTCCTGGGTGCAGGTCTCCTTCTATGAAAGTACCTCTTCGGGGGTCTTTCAATGTCACATTTATGTTACATGTAAGTTACATGTATGCTATATGTATGTTAAATGTATGTTACATATATGACACACACATGTTACAAGCGTGTCCCATGTATGTTACATGTATGTTACATATGTTATATGTATATTACATGTATGTTACCTGTATGTGACATGTATGTTACATATGTTACAGGTATGATACACACATGTCACATGTATGTTAAATGTATGACACATGTATGTTACATGTATGACACATGTATGACACATGTATGACACATGTATGCTACATGTATGTTACATGTATGACACATGTATGTTACATGTATGTTACATGTATGACACATGTAAGACACATGTACGACACGTGTATGACACATGTATGACACATGTATGTTACATGTGTGTTCATTGTATGACACATGTGTGTTCCATGTATGACATATGTGTGTTCCATGTATGTTCCACATATATTCCATGTATGTTCCAAGTATGTTCCATGTATGTTCCATGTATGACACATGTAGGTTCCATGTATGACACATGTATGACACTTGTAGGACACAGGTAAGACACATGTAGGACACAGGTAGGACACATGTAGGACACATGAATGACACATGTGTGTCATATGAATGACACATGTGTGTCACATGTATGACATACGTGTATCACATGTAAGACAAACGTGTGTCACATGTATGACACACGTGTGTCACATGTATGTTACATGTATGAACACACATGTTACAAGCATGTTACAAGCATGTTACAAGCATGTTACAAGCATGTTACATGCATGTTACATGTATGTTACATGTATGTTACATGTATGTTACATGTATGTTACATGTATGTTACATGTATGATACATGTATGTTACCTGCATGACACAAGTATGTTACATGTATGACTCATGAATTTTACATGTATGACTCATGAATGTTACATGTATGACTCATGAATGTTACATCTATGACACATGTATGTTACATCTATGACACATGTATGTCACATGTGTGTCACATGTGTGTCAAATGTGTGTCACATGTGTGTCAAATGTGTGTCACATGTATGTCACATGTATGTTACATCTATGACACATGTATGTCACATGTGTGTCACATATATGTCACATGTATGACACATGTATGTTACATATATGTTACATGTATGTGACATGTATGTGACATGTATGTGACATGTATGACACACATGTTACAAGGATGTCACATGTAGGTTACAAGCATGTCACATGTAGGTTACAAGCATGTTACAAGTATGACACATGTATGACACATGTACAACACATATACGACAAATGTACAACACATGTACGTTACATGTATGACAGATGTACGTTACATGTATGACACATGTACGTTACATGTATGACACATGTAAGTTACATGTATGACACATGTATGTTACATGTATGACACATGTATGACACATGTATGACACATTTTTGTGACAAGTATGTTACTTGTATGTAACTTGTATGACACATGTTTGTGACATGTATGAGACATGTATGACACTTGTATGTGACATGTATGTGACATGTATGACACTTGTATGTGACATGTATGTGACATGTATGACACTTGTATGTGACATGTATGTGACATGTATGTGACATGTATGTTATATGTATGTCACATGTATGTCACATGTATGCTATATGTATGTCACATGTATGTCACATGTAAGTCACATGTATGTCACATGTATGTCACATGTATGTCAAATGTATGACACACACATGTTACAAGCATGTTACAAGCATGTTACATGTTTGTTACATGTATGACACATGTATGACACATGTATGACACATGAAAGACACATGTACGACACATGTAAGACACATGTATGACACATGTAAGACACATGTACGACACATGTAAGACACATGTAGGACACATGTATGTTATATGTATGACACATGTATGTTACATGTGTCTTCCATGTATGACACATGTGTGTTCCCTGTAAGACAAATGTATGTTCCATGTATATTCCATGCATGTTCCATGTATGTACCATGTATGACACATGTAGGACATATGTAGGACATATGTAAGACACATGTAGGACACATGTAGGACACATGTAGGACACACGTATGTGACATGTGTGACACACGTATGTGAAATGTGTGACACACGTATGTGAAATGTGTGACACACGTCTGTGACATGTGTGACACCCGTATGTGACATGTGTGACACATGTAGGACACATGTAGGACACATGTAGGACACACGTATGTGACATGTGTGACACACGTATGTGAAATGTGTGACACACGTATGTGAAATGTGTGACACCCGTATGTGACATGTGTGACACATGTAGGACACATGTAGGACACATGTAGGACACATGTAGGACATATGTAAGACACATGAATGACACATGTGTGTCACATGAATGACACATGTGTGTCACATGAATGACACAATTGTGTCACATGAATGACATACGTGTGTCACATGTATGATACACGTGTGTCACATGTATGACACACGTGTGTCACATGTATGACACACGTATGTTACATGTATGACACACATGTTACAAGCATGTTACAAGCATGTTACAAGCATGTTACATGTATGTTACATGTATGTTACATGTATGACACATGTATGTTACATGTATGACTCATGAATTTTACATGTATGACTCATGAATGTTACATGTATGACTCATGAATGTTACATGTATGACTCAAGTATGTTACATGTATGACTCATGAATGTTACATGTATGACTCATGAATGTTACATGTATGACACATGTATGTTACATCTATGACATGTATGCCACATGTGTGTCACATGTATGTCACATGTGTGTCACATGTGTGTCAAATGTGTCTCACATGTGGATCACATGTATGTTACATGTGTGTCACATGTTGTCACAAGTATGTCACATGTGTGTTACATGTATGTCACATGTGTGTTACATGTATGTCACATGTATGTTATATTTATGACACATGTATGTTACATCTATGACACATGTATGTCACATGTGTGTCACATGTATGTCACATGTATGACACATGCATGTCACATGTATGACATATGTATGTTACAGGATTGTTACATGTATGACACATGTATGTTCCATGTATGTTCCATGTATGTTCCATGAATGTTCCATGTTTATTCCATGTATGTTACATGTATGAAACAAGTATGTTACATGTATGTTACATGTATGTTACATGTATGACACATGTATGACACATGTATGACACATGTATGACACATGTATGACACATGTATGACACATGTATGACACATGTATGACACATGTATGTTACATGTATGTGACATGTATATTAGATGTATGACACACACATGTTACAAGCATGTCACATGTATGTTACAAGCATGTCACCTGTATGTTACAAGTATGACACATGTATGTTACAAGTATGACACATGTATGACACATGAACGACACATGTACGACACATGTACGTTACATTTATGACACATGTATGTTACATGTATGTTACATGTATGACACATGTATGACACTGTATGACACATGTATGACACATGTATGACACATGTATGACACGTGTATGACACATGTTTGTGACATGTATATTACATGTATGTGACATGTGTGACACTTGTATGTGACATATATGTGACATGTATGACACTTGTATGTCACATGTATGTGACATGTATGACACTTGTCTGTGAAATGTATGTTACATGTATGACACATGTATGGTACATATATGTCACATGTATGTTACATGTATGTCACAATATGTCACATGTATGTCATATGTATGTTACATGTATGTCACATGTATGTCATATGTATGTCACATGTATGTTACATGTATGTCACATGTTTGAAACACACATGTTACAAGCATGTTACAAGCATGTTACATGTATGACACATGTATGACACATGTATGACACGTGTACGACACATGTATGACACGTGTATGACACATGTACGACACGCGTTCGACACATGTACGACACGTGTTCGACACATGTACGACACATGTTCGACACGTGTATGACACATGTACGTTACATGTATGACACATGTACGTTACATGTATGACACATGTATGTTACATGTATGTCACATGTTTGACACACATGTATACAAGCATTTCACATGTATGTTACATGTGTGTTACGTGTATGTTACATGTATTATACATGTATGTTAGATTTATGACACACACATGTTACAAGCATGTCACATGTATGTTACATGTATGTACAAGTATGTTACATATATGACACAAAGATGTCACATGTATGTTACATGTATGTTACATGTATATTACATGTATGACACACACATGTTACAAGCGTGTCCCATGTATGTACCATGTATGTCCCATGTATGTTACTTGAATGTTACATATATTACATGTATATTACATGTATGTTACATGTATGTTACATGTATGTTACATATGTTACATGTATGACACACGCGTGTCACATGTATGTTACATGTATGTCACATGTATGTCACATGTATGTCACATGTATGTTACATGTATGTTACATGTGTTACAGTATGTTACATGTATGTTACCTGGATGTTACATGTATATTACATGGATGTTACATGGATGTTACATGTATAACCTAACCTTAACCCCAACCCTAACCCTAACCCTAATCCTAACCCTAATCCTAACCCTAACCCTAAAACTACACCTAGCATTTAACCTAACTCTGATCCTAACCCTAATCCTAAAACAGAGTCTAACCCTAACCATAAACATAGCGCTAATCCTAACCTTAAACTTAACCCTAACCATAAACATAAAGCTAACCATAACCCTAAACCTAACTCTAACTCGAAACCTGAACCTAACCCTGACACTGACCCTAACTCTAACCTAATACTAACCCTAAACCTCATGCTAACCCTAACCATGAGACTAACCCTAACCTTAACCCTAATGCTAACCCTTACCCTGAACCAAACCCTACCCCTGAATCTAAACCTAACTCTAACCCTGAACCTTACCATAAATATAACTCTAACATTAACCCTAATACTAATCCTAACCCTTAACATAACCCTGAACCTAACCATAATGCTAAACCTAACCCTAACCATAACCCTGAACCTAACCCTGAACCTAACCCTAACCCTGAACCTAACCCTAACACTAAACATAACCCTGAACCTAAACCTAACCCTAATCCTAGCCCTATACCTAACCCTACCCCTAACCATACACCTATACCTAATCATAACCCTAACCATAACCCTGTACCTAAAACTAACCGTAAGCCTAACCCTAACCTAACCTTGAACCTTACCCTGAACCAACCCCAACCCTGAGCATAACCCTAACCCTAACCCTTACCATAAACCTAAACCTAATCATAACCCTAACCATAACCCTGTACCTATATACAGTAGATGATAGACCATAGGCATCTTGAGACCGAACTGTGGATCAGATGACTTAATTTTTCTTCCCCTCCCCACCGTACCTTTGAAACCATCATGCTCTGTAGCTTAGGGTGGCTTCAAACTTTTATTCATTGAGGTAAATTCTCACATAGTTCAGGCTGTTTTCATGCTTGTTATATAACTGAGGGTGGCTCTTGCACAATCTCCTCAGCTCTAGGATTACAGGTGTGCACCACCACACTTGCCTAACCTTGAACTCTTCACCCCCTAACTCTATCTACCACTCTCAGGTGCTGACATCACAGGCTTGAGAAACCATTCCTGGCTCTGCAAGGACACTCTTGAGAGGAAGACAGCCAAAGTCTCTTTGCAAGTCTCACTGTAATGGATGATTTTTAACCTTAATCCATAATCTCTTTCTAGCTCACTTTGTTTCATTAATGTGGAAAATGATTTTGAGACTTCTGAAAGCGTTACTTGTAGTGTCCATTACTACTCCTTCTTAAGGCTTTGAATGAGGGATCTGTTGATTAAATAACAACAGAGCTGGCCACTCTTGAAAGAAGAATGCCCGCATCATTTAGTGGGCTGTTGATTTATATACCATCCCCAGAGCCCTAGAAGTAATTCTGATCAAAGTCCAAGCTCTTAAGCCCCTGGCAATATGCAGATGATCTGCATATTTGTAAACAGGCCTTGTTGGCAGGAGGGAAAATGAGGAAATAGCACCTAGCCATAAGGCAGCCAGTAGCTCCCCAAGGGTACTGTGGATCAACTCTAGATGAGAGAAGAAAAGTAGACTCCCAGGGGTCCCCCTACATTACACCCCTAAAATATATAAAAATAAAAATTAGCATCTGTCCTAGGATTTCCAGGACATCAACATCTATCATGCCTGTCATAGAAAAGCCTGCCCAGGTCTTGCAGATCCTCTGTCTTAGGTAAAGAGATGTCCCCTGAAAATAACCCATCATCGATAACTCACTTGTCCTGCAAGCTCAGTTAGACCTGAGCTGAGGGTAGTTTTCGGTCAAGGAATGCATGATTTGCCTTCACAGGAAATGGCTCTGTACTTGTGACTTTTTATGCGGCAAGGCAGACAAGGGTTAAAATGATGCTGCCCAGATTTACTCCTGTGGGCTAGGGATCCCTCTCCATATCTGAAACGACCATTAGCAACAGTTCCAAAAAGACAGGAGTCTCCCTAAAGGGGATGCACCATGCTCTCACAAGCCTATACAAATTGAATAGCCAATTGAGAAATTTAGAGAGTAGTTTGCCAATTAAAATTTAAAGTGCCCACAGTAGATTAAAGAATAAATACAATTTTGTGGTACTTATGACAGAGGGTACTTATTATCTCAGACCTCCCCTGAGAACTACCCATTATGCTTGCTGTGGTTAGTGCTAAGCTGGAATCTCCTAGGTGGCTAAAATTGCAGCCACTTGGGTAGTGAAGATCTCTTTCATGTTGAGTAAGGAAAAGCCAGTCTTCTCCAGGGAATCACACTGGTGGGACTCAGTACCATGAACTGAGTCATGAACTGAGGCTGAAATCCCATCCTCTCCACACCTTCTCCAACTGGCATTTCTGGAAGAAACAGTTACACATTTTTCCCTAGAGAGGAGTACTTTGCAAATCAAAGGGTGTAGGCTATTAACACATTATAAGTTGAATTAACCCCTTGGGCAGCCAAACAGACTGCATTTTTAGGAGACATAAGGCCAGCACAGGAACTTATGGGAAAGTGTTGGCATGGCTTCTAGCTTTAATAAGCAAACATGGCCAACAATTAGAAACTTTGTTCCCTTTAAACCCTTATTGCCTGCTGCCTTTCCCAGGTTAAGTTTGGAGATGAAAATAACTGGTCAGACTTGTCTCTGGGAACCCATGGGCAACAAGGCAGGCAGACTTCTCATTAGCATCCAATGGCTCATTTGAAGGCTGAATCAATTCAGCAGGAACCGGGCATACA
The DNA here is from genome assembly GCF_003668045.3 of Cricetulus griseus. NCBI lineage: Eukaryota > Metazoa > Chordata > Mammalia > Rodentia > Cricetidae > Cricetulus > Cricetulus griseus. Next base: position 24,141 of record NW_023277104.1, read on the forward strand.
CAAACTCTGTAATCCAGACTGGAGATTCGCCACTCAGAGGGAAAATGCAAATGGAACCCAGAGCCAACACAAAACCAGATCCCACCCTTTCCAAAGGCCTGAGAGAAGATCTCTCCATTTCACCAGAGATCTTTTCTGTACAGTGGACCACCAATGGAGATCTACTGCCGAGTTATTAGAATTATCCATTATTAAAATTATAAAATACAGAGAACAAGTGATCCAGTAGAGTGAGGGGAGCCTAGGCGACCCTCAAGGTCCCCCTTCTTTACTTTAGCCAAATAAGCCTTAAAGTGCAATGGGCTCCTTCCACATTAGCCTGCCCTAGGGGGTTGTAAGGGATGTCAGTTTGGGGGGTAATTTCAAAATCCTGACAAAACTGATTGAAACCTTTCCTTATAAGGACAGGCCATTATCAGACTTAATTTGTTTTGGTACCACCATTTAAGCTCACGCCTGGAGGCGGTGGCTTTTAACATTTCTTACCTTTTCACCAGAATGGGCAGATGCAAATGTTTGTCTGGAAAAAGTGTCTACAAAGACATGCACAAATTGCAAGTTGCCAAAGGATGCCACATGATTCCCATCCATCTGCAACAGTCCTCGGGGATTAATTCCCAAGTGAGGCACAGGAAGAAATTCCATGCTAAGTGGGCAATTTTTAACCTTCTGGACAGTTTTTTCCTTAGTAATCCCAGTAGGAAAGCTTAAGGACCCTGCACTGAGATGAAAGTGCTTATGTAAGGAATGTGTTCTTGTGAGCTCTTTCAAAACTGCAACAGTCTGAGTATACCTGTCAGCCATGCAATTTCCTTCACTGGGAGGTCCTGGCAAGTTGGTATGGGCTCCGAGATGACCCGCAAAATACAGGTTCACTACATTACCAAAGCAGACAGAGTTTTTGTAACAATTTTTCGTGTACTCTAGCAAGGGGGTGATTTAGGCAGCCCTCTCGAAGGGTTGGACAGTTTTAGCTACATATGGACTGTCAGATTACATGTTAACTTTTTCCCTTGGCAACAGGTTCAGAGCCATAGCCAGGGCTAAAGGTTCAGATATTTGGGGAGACCTTGTAGCAATTTTGGCTGTCTTAATGACAGGACAAGACACAACCACAACTGTCCCTTTAGAAGAACCATCTGGAAAAAATACTCACCCCTTGGAAATAGGCAGAGAGACTCTAATCTTTGGGAAAATTAAAGGATGCATCTTTAAAAAGGATGCATCTGCCCATCTTTAAAAAGGCAACCAGATTATTGGAAGGGTAGTGATTATCAAATTCACTCTCAGTAGCAAAGAGAAATATCTCCCAATCATAGCTATTATTTAGGAACCACTCTATTTGTTGATGAGACAAAGGTGTGGCAACCTGATTTGGCTCCTTACCAAAAGTGTGTAAAGCAAACTTTTGAGTTTTACACAGAAGTGCAATAATAGCTTGAGGGTAGAATACCACTGTTTTAGATGGAGAGGCCCAAGGATGAACCCAAAGAATATGACTCTTTTGCCAAAAAAATAATCCTGTAGGAGCATGAGAACAACAAAAAACTAGTAATTTTACTTTTTGTTTTTATGATTTTTCGAGACCGGATTTCTCTGTGTAGCTTTGGAGCCTATCCTGGCACTCACTCTGGAGACCAAGCTGACCTTGAACTCACAGACATCTGTCTGCCTCTGCATATTGAGTGCTGGAATTAAAGGCATGTGCCACCAACACATTGCAAAAAACTAATAATTTTAAAGGCTGGGAATAATCTATATAATCCAAATGAACTCCTTGGTGGAAGAAAAAGGGCCATAGTGGAGAAAGAGCCTTGGGCATCATTCTGGAGCTAGTGTGTGTGTTTGGAGGGCCAGGTCTACTATATGCCTTCCAGATAGGAATTGGCTCAGATATAACCTCAGGAGCTGTTTGCAAGTTTATCCCTTCAATGTGAACACCAAGGACCAGACAATTCAGGAACTGGGGCAGATTGGGAAAGAGTGCTAGTGAGTCCCCATGGTGTGTGCCCAGCTGCTATGTGATTATGCACTATCTCCTACAAAGTGACAGCCTGGAGCCCATGATTGTCCAAGAAGACTGCAGTAATTGATGGGTGTTTTGACCTTGGAATCTATGGTCTGCTTGCCTTCTCTTTTCTATTCTCCTTAACTACCAAGCACTCCAGTGTTAGAGGAATTCCTGATGCTGTTTCCCAATATGTTGGGAACCAGAGGAGAATTCAATTTGCTCAAATAGACAGTGAATAATGTTGATAAAATGGAAGGTAAGAATGTCACCCAGGATTGTCTAAGGCAGAGAAGGCTCCTCATAATCAAGAAGGGGTAACAATGGTGCATATGTGTACCATATTTTGCATCCCAACACACAGGAGACAGATGATAGAGGGACTCATTGTGTGGTAGGCATGTCTGGTTTCCATAGTGAGATCCACCCAGGCCTATAGGGAGTGACCCTGTTTCAAAATAAAAAAATGGAAAGAAAGAAAGAATGAATGATGCATTAACAGTAATTGGAATGTCAGAGGAGAAACACTGTCCAGCACCTATAAAGGCACAATTCCTCATGAGGTCACTGACCATTGCAAGACAAATTTGTTTGATCCATTATTTCCATGTGGTAAGGAGACCTAAGAGGATGGATCAAGCCTCTGTTAATTTTCCAGACTCATCCCAAATCAAAACTGAACACATCTCAATAAAGAAAGACGTCCTGATCTGGACCAGGCTGCCATAGGGTGGGGCTGCAGACTGAGTCAAGCTACATGGGGGTTCTGCTTGGTGATTGTGGATGAAAAGTAGAGGACCAGTGCAGGTCCCATGTGGATATAAATAAAGGCCATGTTTTGGAGTACAGCTTCATTAGCATTGGGGATCTGAGATGGTGATAATCTGGTTGGAGACAGTATGCTTGTACTTTTCACCCAAGGACTGAGAGACTAGTGAGCAACTCATGGTATTTGTTAAGAAATTCACTTTAACGTTGCAGAAAAGTTCTGATCATGCATCCATTTTTGCACCTCAGAGTCTCTCCGTAGCCCTTTCAGTCCTTGAATTACAGTTTTCCTTGTAGCTGGGATTGCAGGTTTTGCCTCTTGTCTGCCACTTATGTGTCCTCTGATAATAAGAATGTATGGCTCTTCTTCTTTGAACACCTAGAGACACATGAGGACATTCTGTATGTTGTTGCTGCATAGCTTGTTTTTCTTTTTGAGCCAGGTTCTCCAGTAACCCAGGCCGGATTTGTAGCTCCTAAATATTTAGTGTAGGCTGGCTTTCAGCTTCAGATCATTCTTTTCCCTCCCAAGACCAAACAGGCCCATTGACAAAACATGGAATGTAGAAGCAATAAATGCTCCTAACTTTTTTTTTTCTATTTAATGAATTCACATTTAATTGTGAGGCTACAACACTGGATAAGATTTCATGATGCAATTTCCTCGAAAGATTAGTACTAAAGGTTCCAGGCCTATATGCTCAGTTGCAATTTCACAGACAAACCTGTCACTCCACATTCATTTACATACAATGAATAAACCATCCGGGGTTCAGATTCCAGCCACCTTTAATGCTAGCACTCATGAGGGTGAGGCATGATAATCTCTTTGAAATTAAGGAATACCTTGTCAACATAATGGTTTCCAGATTAGCCTAGGCAAATGGAGACATCCTTCATCATCTAGAAACCAACAAAATAATTATATTGTATCAGTAAGGACTCTCAGGGCTGTGACAGAAACTTAGTGGACACAAAGGGTGGGCATGGGTATTGGATTTGAAGATCAATGGGGAGGGAGAAGGCAAAGAATATGGATTCTTGCCTGCCAGGGATGCATGAGGCAGAAGCAGATGGGGGTTAGGTGCAGGCAGGTGGGTGGGAAGGCAGGTGGGCAGGTAGGTGGGTGGGGCTGGAGACAGACGAGGAGCAGCTGGCAATGCCCACGCTGAGTATCAGGCAAAAGCCAGGAGATATAATTAAAAACTGAACAGTCAGGCCATTTGTGCTATGTGCATCTGTCTGATGTTGACTTTTTTTTCCAGGGAGATAGCAGCCAGGGAGATTATAGCACAGTGGAAAAATCCCAGGTGTAAGAGTTCCTGGAAGAAAAGCCCCGGTTTTGACAGGCATAGTGGGGCAAGGCCAGGGCTGTAAGCCAGGACTAGAAAACAGGATGCACCTGTGATTTTTGTCTAACAAGCAACTCAGACCCTGAGGGTCCCGAGACCCCACATCACCCCCTTCTTTATATATAACTTAGAACCTGTGTTAGGTGACCAGGAAGTTGATACTAACCTTACCTGGGAGAAATTACCCAGACTGCAAGACCTTCCTGTCTTAAGTTGGTTGGCACCCCCTTGGTCTCACGCATCACTGGCCTATTAATTTTTTGGTAGGCTCAACCATAGTTGAACTGAAGGATTCTTTGTGGTCATCCAGTGAGAAATGGAGCCTAGGATTGTCTAGTGTGAGGTGCCTTCTTCAAAGGAAGTCCTATGGCTGCAAGGCCCAGAGATAAGAACCCAGCCCATTCTTGGACTAAATGTACTGCCATCAGGAATATGCTAAGGAGGATCTCTCCAGAGGATGGACGAACTCACATCTCATTTATCCTAATAATTTGATTGTCCAATTCATGTGTATAATTTGTTGATTAAGATTTAAACTTCCTACATGGACTAAGTTATTTATGGGGCTCTGTGTGCTAAGAGACAGTTATTTCCCCTGCCAGTTTATCCACTCTGGTGGCTATAGTTACAGACTGTGACTGTATAGATACAGTGGCTGCTGTAGCAGAAACAGCAATAGCTTCAGTCAGCCCAGCACTGATGCCAAAATCGGTTTTTTTTGTCCACCCACTTGCAAGATGACAAGCCTGTTGAGAAACTAGAACTCTGGAACCCACTGCCTTCTTTCTTTCACAGACTGTAGATGCTATGACATCAAGTGTCAGAAACACTGGTTCAGCTTATCTCACTCCCGGCTCCCATGTTCTCAGGTCTGGTTTTTCTCTGCTAAGTGCATCTCAAACATTCTGGCAGGCAGCTCACTTTATTCTTTTCCTGCAAGGAAACAAACTTGCTCTACATACCAAATTAGGGCAGGATTGATCTTTTCCACTGTTTTATGGAAAAGACTGTATTATGGGGAGATTGGGGACATTACTCCCCCTTCGTTTTATCTTTTGTAGTTACATTTTCAAGGAGCTATGAGCACACTCCAAGGATTACAAGGAACATCTGTTTCATGATGAATTTTCTAATGAATACAAAATAGCTGCAATGCCATAATAGAATATCCAGATCCATTGTCCTTTATCACTTTTGGAACTCCCATGTAAGCAAAACATATTTACAAACCTTAATACCTATCAATTGCCATGTGCACATATTTTAACATATCAAATTTTGTAATATGAGTAACATCCATTGGGCATAAATGATTAGGAAATAGGCTTCAAGGCTTCACTCCTACGTTAGTCACAGAAAAATATTATGGGCACACCTTATTGTTTGACAATTTGGTGAGCAGTCTCTCTGGTTAAGCCAAATTGTTTTCTAAACTTGTGTTGATTTGGTGATTAAGTTCTGAAGCCACAGAGTTTTCTCTGAGACAAACCAACCACTTTGCCAATTAGTCTTTTGTCACCTTCTCTTTAGCCAGTATGCAGGGAAAGGCCTGAAGGGACTTCCAATGTGACCCAGAAAATATGGCTATTTTCTTAGGTGAATAACATTTTGAATTTGCTCAATTAATATTTTAACCTGCTCATTATTTGTTTCTATGCACGGAAATATATCACCTGAGGATCCTTAAAGACATAAACACCTTAAGTGGATCATTTCTTAGGAGCTACAAGACCATTGCAGCAGCTCATTATTTGGATATTTGAACTGAAGCTGTTCTTCATATTTTTCCATCAATACCATAAGCTGCTCTTTTATTAGAGGAACCATCAGTAAAAACACATCATTTTTATGGGACTGTTCTTTACCATTTTGGCTAATATGAAAGGATGCATTAGAGGTTATGGCAAAAGACACTGATCTAGAAAGAGATTAACTGTCTGAAAATTGAGCAT